>NC_082706.1:98005257-98267757 GCF_030144855.1 Hypanus sabinus
CGGATAGGCTTGTGACAAGTCAATCCTTGGAAATCTCTCCCTGCCTGTCAAAGATACAAAATTATTTTCAAATCATGGCGGGGGATACTACACAGTATGCAGCACTGGGTTGATGGTCACATTAAAATCCCCACGTATGTGAACAGCTTCAGCCTTTCCTTTCTTGATCAACAGGACAATGGGGGTGGCCTGGTCAGTCAACTCTACTTTGGAGAGAATTCCAGGTGCTTCCAAGCTCCACAATTCAGCACCCACTTTATGATGTAGTGCATAAGGCGCTGGACACACTTTAAGGAATCTTGGTGATGCTGTTTCATCAAGTCAATTCTGGCCTTCATGTCTTTGAGCTTACCAATCCCCTTCTCATTAGCATTACACAGCTGGACCATTCTTTGGTTAGTGCCACCATTGGGCTGCTGTTATCTGTTGCTGTCACACTGGGACCTTTGATTAAGTGCCTGTCTAGTTGGATTTTTCTCAACCATTCACATCTGAAAGGTGCTGGCTCTCCACTGTTCAATACATAAAGCTCTAAGTGTTGTGTTTCACCTCCATACGTCACCTCCACTTTCAGTTTGCCTTTGGGAGACACTCTTTTGCCTGTGTAAGTCTTTAGCAACACTGAGGTCTTCTCTAATGGTAAATTAGAAAACAGTTTGTTGTAGTCAGTTGTTGGAACTATGGCCAAAGCTGACTCTGTGTTCAGTTCCATTTTTAGTTTTACACTGGACACATCATTGAGATCTAAATGATTTTGTGATATACTTCAGTTATACTATGCAGTTCACCTTTGTCAAACTCTATGTTGTTTGATTCTGTTTTGCATTTGGTTACTTTATGCATTTGCTTAGTTTTGTTTTTGAGGCTTTTTAGTCGGCTGTGCTTTTTGTCTACCTTGCATATTCTCTTTGCGATCTTGTCTGTGACACTTCCTGCAGACTTTTCCTTTGAAACAACAGTCGTTTGCATCATAGGAGGATTTGTCACGTCGATACCATTTTTGGCTTTTTGCGCCAGATGGGGACATTTTGTGCATTTCACATTTTAACCTCTTTTTCTGTAGTTCTGCTGCATCCTCTGCTACAGCCTCTAACAATATTGCAATGATCGATGCCTGTTGTAGGGTTAGGTCTCTTTTGGTCAATAGCCTCTTCTGAGTGCTTTGCCTATACATACCACATACAAGCCTGATCCTTAATGCATCAGAAAGTTCATCTCTAAAGTCACAGTACTGGGAAAGTTTGCGCAGTTCTGCAATGTATTCAGAAAGGCTTTAATCTTTTGACTAGTTCCTTTTGTATCTAAATATCTCAGCTATTACCAGTGGTTTAAGGCTCTAGTGATTTTGTAAAATTGTAAAAATTTCATCAAACATCTTGCTTGTTAGCTTTGCAGGAATTACTAAATTGTGCAAGAGCCTGTACGTTAAGTTAAGAAGTGCAGGAGCTTTCATTTGCTCCTCCATATTCTTGGTACAATACAGTTCAACCGTCTCAACTTACGACTCCCAGCCTTCATTGGTGCTATCAATTTTGTCGATTTTCCTGACTGAAGCCATTGCCACTTTATTTTCACTTTATTTTGTCTGTGATGGCCTTCTTGTGCTGTTTAATTCTTGCTGTTTTTGTCCCGTAACTGTCGTGCAGTTTGTGATATTCTCTGACGTTCAGATTCGTACTCATTGCCAACTTGTTGTGTCTGTGCACAACTACATATAGGTCAAATAAAAACATGCATATGGACGATGGCTTTAGCTGGTGTATTCACATTGCAGTGAGAGAAAGCGAAAACAATGTGCATGCATAGACAATAGATCAATACGAGGGGATGTGGGGGGGAATCATTGTTTTAAAATAAATATATCCATACATGACACTCACCAACCTGTACATCTTTGGGAAGTGGAAGGAAAATGAAAAACATCTGTAGTCTCAGAGAGAACATGCAGACTCCACATAGGTAGCCCCAGAGGCTGGGGTTGAACTGCAGGTTGCTTGAGTTGTGAGGAAGCAGCTCTATTAGTCTCCTTGGCTGGTTACACCTTTTGGGATGCCTGCTGGTTCTGGTCCAGTGAGGCTGTACCTGCCGTTGGCACTCATTGGCCAAGTGCAGCCAGTGATTCAGCTGCCAATCAGTACTGGACGGACTGTTTGCTGGGAGGGAAGGTTGTCTTTACACTGGGCAATCACAGAAGTATTACCAGGCAAGCAAGAGATTCTCAACATTTGTGGCTGCTGTGCCCCTGATTTGATTTGGTAAGCCTGCCAGAGGTATTGCAATAGGTACTGTTCGGCTCCAGTAAGAGAATTCATGTGTCAGACTGATTCTGAGCTAACTCTGCATTTATGTGGTGAGTGAAATCCGGACCTTTTATCTCATTCATATCATGATCATACAGGTGGAAGAGACAGATCTGTGATTACCTTGGACTTCGTTTATGTTGAGTAGCAGCACAACGGATGGATAGTCTTTTGAGTGCAGTTGTATTACTGTCCTTATCCTGGGAAAAGTCCACTGCATGCACTTATAAAGAATAGAGCTACTAAAGGGGATAATAGCATAAATGATCCAAACTTCGGACAAACTATTAGGTTTCAAGAACCTTTTTAAAGCTTCTATACTTCTTGCTGCCTCAGTAAAGCAGCCAATATAATTAAAGACCTACACCCACCCCAGATAATCTCTCTTTTCCCCTCCCATTGGGCAGATTATACAAAAACATAGAAGTATGGACCACCAGACTCAAGGATGTCTTCCATCCTGCTGTAATCAGACTCTAGATTAGATGTTTTGAATGATCGATTGACAATTTGGCTGAGTGGTGTAATAACAGCACCTCTCATTCAATGTCAATAAGACCAAGGAACTGATTGTAGACTTCAGGAAACCACAAGACCATGAGATAGTAACCATCACTGGATCAGAGGAGGAGAGATATTAACTTTAAATTCCTGGGTGTCTCTAATTCAAGGGCCTGTCCTGGATCCATCATATAAAGACAAATGTGAAGAAAGCATGATGGTACCTTGTTTGCTTTTGTTTTACAGTTGCAGTATGATGGCAACCTTTAAAAGATGGGTGGACAGTTAGATAAGATTACAGTTGCACTAATTGCTTACAGTTACTCTTCTATAGATTTGCTAAATATGCCCATAGAAAAAGAATCTCAGTGTTGTATGTGGTGACATGTATGTACTTTGATAATAAATTTTACTTTGAACTTTTATAGGACGGACTCTTGACCTCTCGCAATCTACCTCATTATGATCGCGCAATTTGTTGTTTAATGGCACTGTGCTTCTCTGTAGCTGTTAAACTTCATTCTGCCTTTTTTTAAACCTTTTCCTACCTCAAAGCTCTGTGTATGACCAGTATGCAAAACAACCTTTTCACTGTATCCTGGTACATGTGACAATAATAAGCCAACAATAAAGGGAGAGATCTTAGAGAGGGAATTCCACAGCCTTGTTAACAGACCCAGTGTATTATATAATGCTGAAATGAATTTCTACCTCACTTGTTTTCACATCTACCCTGTTTTTGCAAAGCACATGGATTTGTGTCCGCACTTCAGTACATTTTCCAATATGGCGTGTATCCCCATGTGTCACGCACTCTTAAAGCAGTTCACAAGGAATAAGGCATTGGGAAGACATAAAAGGCTGGATTATAGTTGCAGTAGCATCATTCAACATAAAGACAGCCCCTACGTCCCAACTGGTCCACACTAACCAAGATGCCCTTCAGAGCTGGTTCCATTTGCCAACATTTAGCCTATAACCTTCTAAACCTATCCATCTGCCTTTTAAACATTGCTATAGGTCCTGTCCCAACCACATCCTTCCTCTGGCAGTTCATTCAACATACTTAATAATCTATGTGTAAAAAAAAGTTGCCCCTCAAGTTCCTAGTAAATCTCTCACCTCTTACCTTAAACATATGTCCATTTGCTCTTTATTCCCCAACATGGTGTAAAAGAGAGTGCATTCACTTTATTTATGCTGCTCATGACTTTATACACTTCTTGAGAAAGAGGTAGTAGTTGAATTAAATAATAAAAGGCAGTTGGACAGATACATGGATCAAAAAGGTTTAGAAGGTTTGGGCCAAATACTGGCAAATGGTACTAGTTTGGGTGGGTATCTTGTTTGGCATGAGCTGATTGAACCCATGGGCTTGTCTCCAAGTTGTATGACTCTGTGACTATAAAACCAGAGTGGAAGCAAGTATTCTCAATCCAAATAAAGTATTCAGTAGAGTTTTCTTTTATTAGAATTGTAATGAGATCACTGGCATTCAGCAACAAGACTTCTTCAAAACACTGCAACTGAAAAATAGCGTCTACAACATCAAAGCACTGGAAGTGAATGCCTCGTGTTGGAAGGTAACTCCCTAGAATGGGAGTTGCACCCAAAACTCAGAGAAGAGCTCACCACCCAGTAAGCAATGGCTGAAATGTGAATGTTCCACTGAAATGGCTCGGTTGCACTGTGCAGTTCTGTGGGAGAGAAGAATGGTAGTTCGGCTGAATTACATTCAAATCCTCCGAGTAACTGTGGTGATTTAACCTTTCCAAATCTGTGACTGTTAAAGCATAATAATATTGAAATAAAGAATCAGCAAAAACAGACTATGAAAAGCAAAATGTTTCAAACATAATTATTTGCATCTATCATTTTAAATAGTCTCTTACTGCTGAAAATGTTTGTTAAGACAAGATTAACAATACTTCATTTTAAGGTCACACAAATAAATGTTTACTAACAATATAATTAAAATGCAGGAAAACTATCTATTAATATGTTTGGAACATGGTATTATAAACAATAACAGCATAACAAGTGACATCCATGCTATAATAACTCTTACTGTCTCCCTTGCCAACTTACAAAGGTAACATGTTAATAATCATAATAAAATAACACTGTAGTATTGAGAAGATAACTAAGTATACAGGATAATTTCCCATCATTTTCAGCCCTTTGTCACTTCCACCTATTCAAGATTCAAGATTTTTTAATGTCAGTTCCCGTACACAAGTGTAAAGGGGAATGAAATAATTGTTACTCTGGATCCTATGCAGCAGAAAAAAAACTCAAAAAGATAAAGAACACAATAATAATTTAAAAAAGGAAAACAACTAAATACTTCGTTAATCACCCTTTTTCTGGCAAAAGATCATCGCAAGCAATGGTCTGAAATCTCCCTTTGGACTTGGAGGCAATTTGATATGGCAGAATTGAGGTGATGTGAGGCAATGGGACCATCACTGAGAGAGAGGAGGACCCAAGGTTCGATCGATTGAAGTATTGTGCCGAATTGGAAAGTTTGGGTGCAGGTCGAATCGAGACAGCAAGGTCCAGGGACCAGAGCGTATTGATGGTTGATGGTTGGATGAAGATTTAAGCAGCCGGTTGAATTGGAAAGGTTGGGTACAGGCCAAATCGAGGTGGGGGGTCCAGGCTCTAGAACATACCGAGGCAACTAAACCTAATGTTTGGTTATTGTTGACATGATTTGTTTTCTTTTTGCGCATTGGGTGTTGTTCGATGGTCTTTTTAAATTGGTATTCTTGGGTTTCTTTGTTTTGTGGCTTCTGGTCAGAAGACAAATCTCAAGTTGTATAATATACACATACTTTGATAATAAATATACTTTGAACGTTAAACTTTGAAAAAAGTACAATAAACATAAAGCATAAGATAACTTATATGCTTAGAATGATTGTATGTCTATATAGTGACTCTAGGCAGGGGGGTGATAGATAAAAATAGTGGTGGATGGGGGTGTGCAGCGGTGGGTTAGTTGCTGGAGATATTGCTCAGCTTACTGCTTGAGGAAAGTAACTGTTTTTGAGTCTGGTGGTCTTGGCATGGATGTTACGTAGACTTTTCCCTGATGGAGTGGGACAAACAGTCCATGAGTCAGTTGAGTGGAATCCTTCATGATGTTACTGGCCCTTTTCCAGCACCTTTCTGTAGATGGCAGATAGGCTGATGTGGGGATACATTGGGCAATTTTGACTATCCATTGTAGAGCCTCCCACTCCACTGCGCCGCATTTTCTGTACCAAACAGTGATGCACCTTGGTAGGATGCTCTCTACTGTGCATCTGTAGAATGACATCAGTGTAGATGTGCAAAGACCAGCACTTCTCACCCCCTCAGAAAGTAAAGTTGTTGGTGAGCTTTCCTGATTGTGTAGAATGTGTTCTGGGACCACGCTAGGTTGTACAAAATGTGAATCCAGGAGTTTCCACTGCTGAGCCGCTGATGTAAAGAGGGGTGTGAGTGGATCGAGTTCTCCTGAAGTCAAAAAACTACCTGCTTTGTCTTGCTGACACTGAGGAAGAGGTTATTTACCTGGCACCAGGCCTCAATCTCTTTCTTCTGCTCACTCATCTTTGTTCGTAATGAGCCACACCACTGTTGTGTCATTAGTGCACTTGACAATGTGATTACTCAGGTATCTGGCTGTGTGAGCAGGGTGTACAGCAAATGGGCTCAGCACACAGCCCTGGGTGCTCCTGTGTTGAGGATGATGGGAAGGGAAGAGTGGTTGTGCATCCTGACTACCTGAAGTTCATTGGTTAGGAAGTCCAACCCTCAGTTGCACAGTGGTATATTTAGACTGAGTAGTAGGAGATCATCTACCAAAGACTGTGTGACAATAGTGTTGAATGCTGAAATAAAATCCAGAATAATCCAGAATCCAGATAAGTGTCCTTACCTTCTAGGTGTGTCAGGGCCAGTTGCATGACACAGATGGCAGTAACCATATTGGTGAGTATCCAATGTAGTAAGAATGAAGGCTCTGATATGTGCCATTATCAGCCATTCAAAGCATTTCATGATGCTTGTCATCGGTGCCACTGGCCAGTAGTCATTCAGTTCTGAAGTTGTAGGGTTCTTTGGTACAGGGATGATGGTGGCTGATTTGAAGCATGTGGGGACAGCAGCCTGGATGAGTGAAGTGTTGGTGAGGTCCGGAAAGGCAACAGTGAGCTGGTATGCACTCGGCCTGGGATGTCGCCTGGCCTCGTCGCCTTACAGGGGTTGATTCTCTGCAAAGTCCTTCTCACATTGGTCAGATGGAAGGGGGGAAGCTTTCATGGCTGGCATGGTGTTGCATGCCCTGAAGTGTGCATAGAAGCTGTTTTGAGCACCAAGGATGAAGGCATCGATGATACCATCAGTGCTACATTTCCTTGCATAGTCTGTAATGCCCTTGCTGCATCTTACAGCCCTTACAGCCGCATACTCTGAGGATCATTGTCGGACATTTTTTTGCGTGTAGGTGGTCTTTACTCTCTTGTTGCCTAAGTTGAGGTTCCTCCTGGTGGCTCCATGAGCAGACTTGAAGGCACAGTCCTGGGCTTTTAGTAGGAAATGCACCTTTTAGTTCTGATTGTGCCGTGAGATGACAATTATTGAGGTAGCAATGTCGTCAACACATACTTACTGTTGTAGCTAGTAACAGATGAGCCATATTTCTCAAGGTCTCTGTATTCTCCATTTGTGACGGTGTCCTTGACCATCTGCCAGTTAGCCATTCAAAACAGTCTGGAAGCATAGGGATTGTCTTATTAGGCCATACAGTGATGGTCTTCTTGACTGGCTTCTCCATTTTCAGCAACAGTCAATATGCTGGGATTAACATTATGGAGATGTGATCATCTTGTAGCTCCTGACAACAGCCCTAATTCTTCCCCCTCTACCTTTAAACTGACTATCAGCCCCTCTTTCTTTCCAGTCCAGATGAAGTGTCTTGACAGGAAACGTTTGACTGTCCACTTCCTTCCATAGATGCTAGCTGACACATTGGAGTGCATGAAGTGTGTTGTGTTTTGCACAGGGTTAAATATTTGTTCCTAACCAATTGTCTTCATTTTTATGGAGAATTACAGAAAGTTATGAGGTACTTGTGGAGGTAACAATTACCAGTGCAGGGTCCTTAATGAGTACAACAAACACTTGATTAGCCACAGCAACAACTTGTATTCGGATAATACCTTTACTGCAGCAAGACAGCATGTGGAATTTCACTGATTTATTACCAAATATACTGCAAGACCAAAACATTTAGAGAGGTTTTGTGCGAGATGATGATATTTCAAATAAGTGCTAGGGAACTCCTCCTAGTTTTGTTTTTGGTCAATACTTATTCCTCCACCTATATTAGGAAAGCTGATAATCTCATCATTGGAATCGGTATCAAAATCAGATCAGGCTTCTGTCACTGACGTATTGCTTTGTGGCAGCAGTACAGTGCAGACATAAATTACTATAAGTTACAATTTAGGAAAAATAAGCGGTGCAAAAGAAGAATGGCAAGGTTTGTGTCATGAGTTCATGGATGATCCAGAAATTTGATGCCAAGGGGAATCAGTTGTTCCTAAAGCATTGAGTATGGCTCATCATGAGGAATGCATCACCATTGTATTCCTGTATAGGAGAACTTTTTCTGAACAGTGCCATCTCTATTTTAGCTCGTATCAAAACTTTTCACTGCAGTTACTTTCCTGAACTACTCCTGGTTGGAATTGTGACCTTGACCATAAAGAAGGACAAGGGCATTAGTCCCAGGGGAACACTGTCAACGACAGCAGTTTCTTTATTGGAATTCCATCTTCACCAGCACGGTAGTAATTCTGCAATGTGGCTCACCATGCCAAGGGCAATTAAAGATGAGGAATAAATTCTGGCTTCATTCAGTTGGAAACAAGTGATCAAAATTTAGTGTAGGAACACAAGAAATAATCAATTCCACAGCTGGTAATCTTTGTTTTTCTTGTGCAACACCCTCCTGCTTGTGTCTGTTTTCACCACCACCCTGGCTTGAACTGCCTCCATCTATCGTTCACCTGTCTCTGTCTCCCAACTCTGAACCTACTCCTGCTCTACTGCTCATCATCCTCTCAGTCCACCAATTACTTTCTGGCCCCTGTCACACTCTTCCCCCTCTCCCCACTGTAATGATTGCCTCCCCTACCGACTATCAGTCCTTATGTGGGGATTCAACCCAAAGCGTCAATAATTCCCTTCTCCCCACATATGCAGCTCGATCCATTGAGTTCCTCCGACAGATTGATTGTAGCTCCAACTTTCAGCACCTGCTGTCTCCTGTGCCTAGATAAAGAACCATAATTTCAACGTTATATCTCTAAGCATCCCCTGCTCCATTACTGATACACTGTGCAAACCTTTGCCGCCAAAGTAATAACACTGCCTCTGAGCCAAGTGTTTGGATTAGAATTAGACACTGGAAAGGATTCATTTTCACAAACAAGGGACAATAAGTGGTTTGAATATCAGAAGTTACTTCTCTTTGATATATACTTTATAATCAGATAATACAAATCAGAAACTCTTTGGACATTTGCCAGTACACCTGGTGTTCTTAAGCTGTTGATTTTAGCCAACTGGATAGCTTAAGGGTACTGAATCTGTTCGTAGAATACAGAGCACTTTGAAGGGCAGTAAGGAACTAATAGGGGCTGAATCTAAGTTTGTCTTCTCATCCTACCTGATTCTCAACACTGGGCGGGGGGCGTTTAAGCTCCTCTCTGATGACTCTCAGTTACAATCCAGTGCTGCACTGTTGTAGGGACGGTGCTGAGGGAGTGCTGCACTACAGAAGGAGTAGTAAGTGGGACACTGTTGTAGGGATAGTGTTAAGAGAACGCTGCATGTCAAACGACAGTACTGAGAGGGTGCTAAACTGTTGAAGGGACCATACAATGGGAGTGATTTATTGTCACAAGGACCGTACTGAAGAAGCCCTGCTCTGCCAGGAGACTACTCTGTGGGTGTGCCACGCTACTCTGTCCCAGAGACAATACTAAGGAAATGCAGTACAGTCAGAGAGTCAGTTCTTTAGGAGTGCTACACTGTTGGAATGGCAGTGCTGAAGGAGTTTTGCACTTCTGAAGGATCAGTATAGAGAAAGTCGGGGGATGCTTTGATGGACTGCTACACTGTAATAGAAGTTGTGTTTCAGACAAGGCAGGTCTCTATGAATGTAAAAGTTCCAAGGCCAGAAATTGTGAGATGACTTCATGTCCAGACCAACACTTATTCTTCAACTGACATCACCAAGACACAATAATTTTGGATACTTTCCTGTTATTGTACTTGAGACCATGCTATATACAAACCGGCTCTCAGCATTCCAAAGTAGGAGTATGGATCACACTTCAAAATGAACTCTAAGCTGGGCTGATACTCCAGTGAAGTATTGAGAGAGTTACTGTACATTTTAGATGAAATATTAAACCAAGATCCACTCTGGATATATTCAATATAAACAATATTGAAGAGAATAGAATGTTTATCCCAGGAATCCTAAGAATATATGGAATGGCAGCAGGATTAGGGCTATCTGGCTCCCCATGCAATAAAATCATGTGTCTACTTAACAGACCTTTTAGCCTTGGATCCCCCTTAAGTGCTTCAACTTGTTTACTTCAGCACTGAACATTTTAATGGCTTTGCCTCTATAGTGCACTGGATTAGAGAATTCCAAATATTCACAACACTCAGGCTAGAAATACTTCACATTTTCATTTTATTGTACAAATTTGTCCCCAAATCGAGATTCCTCAGTGAAGAAAAGGATCTTCCCATCTTGGAGCCTCTCAATCCTCCCACACAACTTATTTGTTTCAATCTGATAGCTTGCCGTTCATCAGAACCCTAAAGAATACTGGCTCAACCCCTGCAATCATTCATCATGTATCAGCCTGGTTATCTCAGTTATCTGCTGAGACTTTCAATGGGCTTCAATGCAAAAATTTTCTTTCTTAACTAAGGAAACTGAATTAATATGAATCATTCTAGTTGTAGGCTCACCAAAGCCAATATTTATCCTTCCACCAGGTTGATCAGATCATTATCAACCAATTTCTGATTGTGGTTACATGCTGCGCATGAATTAGCTGTACATTTCTCACGTTTAATTGGTTTTAGAAAAATGCAGAGTGACCTTATTGAAGCATATGAGACTTTAGGAGGGTATGACAAGGTACTGGGAAGATGTGACCCTTGTTGAAGTAATCTCGAATGAGGGGCATGGTTTTCCAATAAGGGCTCACCCATTCAAAATGCAAATAAAAATGATCTTCTCTTAGTCTGGATTGAAGGCATTTTTTTTCTTATTGTTCTGGAACTAAGTTAATACACTGAGGTTTAACTTTTCTGATGAAAAGACATCAATCTAAAACATTAACTCTGTCTCTCTTTCCTTGGACCTTGCCTGACTGGCTGAGTGTTTCCAATTTTATTCGAAGTGCAAGCAATAATCAAAGGTGATTGCCTTTTCTCAAAGGGTCTTGAATCCTTGGCGTTGTCTTACTTCAGAGAGTTTTGGAGACAGAATCATTGTACGTCCACATCTAGGGTAGATTTCTGTCCGTCAGGCATGATGGGAAATAGGTAGGAAAGTGTCCTAATCAGAAGCACAGAGGAATGGCTAGTAGAGGCAGCACCAGAGACCCCAGCTCAGTCTCTACCTGAGGTGGGTGATATCTGTGTGGAGTTCGCACTTTCTTCCTGTGACCTCATTTGTTTCTGCTGGATGCTCAGGTTTCCTCCCACAATCCAAAGACGTAACGGTTGCTAGGTAACTTGCTTCTAGAGTACAGCAGAGCAGTAATAGCTGGGGTGGGGAGGTGACAAGAATGCGGAATGATTAAAACACGATGAATGTAAGATTAACATAGGCGACACAGGTAGACAGGATGGTGACGTGTTTGGCACTCTTCATTCCATTAGTCAGGGTACTGAGTACAATTTACAATATTCCATTACAACTGTACAAGTTATTGCAGAGACCACACGGAGTACCGTGTGCGTTTCTGGTCACCAGCTGTAAGAAGGATGTAATTACACTGAAAAGAGTGCAGAAAATAATTCCATTGATGTTATGACTGGAGTGCCGGAGCTGTAAGGAAAGGCTGGATCAGTTTGGACCTTTTTCTCTAGAATACTGGAGATTGAGGGCTGACCTTATAGAGATTATATATAAGCACTATAGAGGTGTACATAAATTGGATGATCACAGTCTTTTTCCCAGGGAAAGATAGTCTAAAACTAGAGGACACAAAGGGAGAGGAGAAAGATTTAAATGTAGGCTGTGGGTAACATTTTGAGACAGAGCATGATGGGTGTGTGGAACAAGTTGCCATCGGAAATGGCAGAGGTGGATACAACTGGCTTTGACATTGGCTTTGTGGGAGAAGGCCGAGAGTGATTTTAGGTGGTTGCTTCCCTGACTGGAGGGCTGTGACTAGTGGAGTGCAGCAGGGATCGATGCTGGGTCTGTTGTTGTTTATAGTCTGCAAGTACGATTTGAGAGGTAATGTGGTAAACTGGATCAGCAAGTTTGCAGATGATGACACTGAGACTGGGGGTGTAGTGGACAGCGAGGAAGGCTATCATGGCTCGCAGTGGAATCTGGACCAACTGGAAAAATGGCTGAGAAGTGGCAGATGGAGTTTAATGCAGACAAGTGAGAGGTGTTGCACTCTGATGGGATCGAAGTAGATATATATAGATAGCTATATATATAGCTAGGGTGCCTAAGGCCTTTGCATAGTCCTGTACTTATCAACGTGGAGCAGAGAGCAAGTGTGTAGAGCTGGTGGGAGCAAAAGTGGTCGGGAATAGCAAGGGTAGAGTGCGGCGTGATGGGTGTGGGACAGATAGCAGAGAAGGGGGGAGGGGTTGGTGTGGGTGCAGACACACCCAGGCCTGAGAAACCAGGAAAGGTCATTTGATTGCAAACAATCGGTTTATTGATCATTACAGAATGTCCCTCTAGTGCTTCCAGCTCCCAACCCTCTCTCTTCCCCTTTCCCCAACCATGATTCCCCTCTCCATGACCCCCTTTCTGCTCTCAATCCACAAAAGAAACCCATATCAGAATCAGGTTCATATGTCATGAAATTTGTTTTTTTTGTGGCATCAGTACAGTACAATACATAAAATTACTACACTACTGTGCAGAAGTCTCAGGCACCCTAACTGTATATATGTGCCTAAGACTTTTGCACAGTACTGTATATGTACAGGGGATGGAATGATTGCTCTGGGAAGTCAGAGGCAAGGAAGAGCTTATAAGTCTGGAGGCAGAGGTACTATTGGTCCTTGACGCTCTCCTTCGATCTGCCATCTCCTCACTTCTAAGCTGTGAGTGTCCTATGATAGAGTTGGTAGTGAGGGAACGGTAGCCTGGCACAGTCACAGAGTAGAGACAGCACTGGTATAATCCACTAATGCCTGCTTCCCATTACAGCCCCTCAGCGAGACACTCAGTGACAGATTGTGGACTCAATTACTCTTGTGTCAGGTGATTATCCCTGGTCTTAATGTAATCTTCCATTCACACATACCATATTTCAATTACGACTGCACTGGAACATGCTGTGTATTCAAATCACCCATCACCTTATCAGTACTGAACAATGTCAACAGTAAAACACACCAGCTGAAAGCAATTATACATGTGTTGAGAACCGATTGTGATTACTCTCGGTGGTATTTTGTGATGAGCTGGGGAATGTGCTGAAAATTTAATTTAATGACAATATGCTTGCTGTATAATCCATAACACCTCACGAATTCAGTGTGGAGCTATTAATACTGATGCAAGCATATTACCAGTGAACTGAAAAGTTGGGTTTTAGAGAGCTGAATTTCTCTGCGGGGAGTAATATTCCAAGCGGCAGCTTCTGAAGCATGCTGAAGGTGGTCTTCCTTCATCCTCTGGCTTTCCCTCACTCTCGTCCTTCCTGCCATCTCACTCTCGCTCTGATTCTCTCTCTCGCTTTCTACTATATGGAAATGCCTGTAGCTAGCTGTGCGTCAGACAAATTAAAAGGAAAAATTGAAGTAGGGTTTGGGGGAAGGCAGAAAGCAATGATGGCTATTTAAGAACTAAAATCAATAGTGGCGTAAAATTGATTTAGTACTTGTCATAAAATATATGGAAGTGCTGGAAAATGGAGGAAATTGAGTCATGCTTTAATCTGCACAGGAGCCACACTGTTCTGATGAAGTAATCTGAGCAGGAACTAATATATAATCCAAAGACAGACACTTAATTGTCACATTAAAGACTCTTTTTACGGCCTACTGCACTATAGGGTAACGTTCATTAATCATCTGGATAAGAGGAATTGAAATCAAATCACAATTAAAATCTGTTCGATATTGTCTGTTATATGTTTTGCAAGTATTAATTTTTTTTCTTTATTGATTTTATTTTGCTTCCTGCATTTGCAGGCATGCAGGATTTTTGAACGGCTACTTAGGCTGACTGAACTTTTTGGAGTTACTTATCCATTGGTTTCCACGGATTAAGATATCCAGCAGGTTGTTCCCGGCCTCTCAGTCACCAGCTTCCCTTTAATCCGAGGACAACAATTTGAAGGAAATTGTTCCTTGAGCGTTCCAGCACATTCCTGGTCAAAAAGCGGCTCCGCAGTTAGGACTGCTGCCTCACACTTCAACAACCAGGGTTCAATCCTGACCTCTACTGTTGTCTGCATAGAGCTTGCACAGTCACCCTGTAACCATGTGGTTTTCTTCCCAGCGCTCTGGCCTGTTCCCGAATGTCACATACATGCTAGTAGGTTAATTGGTTACTGTAAATCGCCCCGTGAGCAGTAATTGGTAGATTATTGGTAGATTATTGTCACATGTACCGAGTGAATTTTTTATTTGCATGCCACCCAGACAGTTCATTCCATCCATAACTACGCAAAGGTTGTACAAACAGAAAACAAATTAGTAAATTGGTAAATTGGTGCTGAAGAAGGGTGTTAGCCCAAAACATTGACTGTTCAGTCATTCCCATAGATGCTGCCTGACCTTCTGAGTTCCTCCAGCATTTTGTGAGTGTTGCTCTGGATTTCCAGCCTCTGTAGAATCCTGCCGAAGGGTCTTGGCCTGAAAAGGCGACTGTACTTTTTCCATAGATGCTGCTTGGCCTGCTGATTTCCCTCAGCATTTTGTGTGTCTTGTCTGTAGAATCTCTTGTGTTTATAAACTGGTTTATGGACAACCGGTTGTCACATGTACCAATGGACAGTGAAAACGTTTGTTTTGCATGCCTTTGTCACGGATCATTTCAGCATATCAGTACATTGAGGTAGTTAAAGAGAAAAGCAACAGCAGAAAGCAGAATATTTGTCACAGTTACGGAGGAAGTGCAGGCAGACAATAAGGTGCAAGGGCCATGATGAGGCAGATAAATTGCACGAGGAGACATTCAATAGTCTTATTATGGTGGGAGAGATATTGTCCATGAGCCTGGTGGTAATTGCTTTCAGGTTTTTGTATCTTCGGAGACAAGAAAAGAGAATGCAGAGAGCGAAGCAAAATGAACAATATTCTGTAGTGTTACAGAGAAAGTGCAGTGCAGATAGACACTAGTTGGGGAAAATTGATATGAGAGAATGTTGTGGGGAATTGAGATTGATGGGATTACTTTATGAACAAGAATAGACTCAATGGGTCAAGTGGCCTTCTCAGATGTAATGAAATATGGAAATATGAAATAGGCAACATCATTCAATTTACTCTTTGTAAACCTGAGATCTCTGAGATGTTGCTGTCCACATTATAACTGATACCAAGCTCCATTTACTCATTATACCCTGAGAGCTAATTTATTGTGTTCTTAGCCAAAATATACCTTGATTTTAGAACTCTCATAATTTTGCTTTCAAACCCCTCCATTTTCTAGCCCCTCCTTATCTCTGTTTCCTCCAAAATCACAATTCATCTGCATTTAGGCTTCTTGATCAACTCAGAACTTACATCCATCACAAATGGTGGAGATTGCAGGATCTTAAACTCAAACATTCCACTCCTAGCCCTTCCAACTTTCCTTTAAAACACTCCTTACAACCTAACCTGGTGACTAAGCTTTTGATGATCTCCTTTAAAATGTGGCCCACATGTCAAATTTTATTTCTCCTGCCAAATACCTTAAAATATTCTGTGCATTAAGTTTGAGAACAAGCAAAATAGGAGCAATAGTTCCCCAAATGGCCCATCAGGCTTGGTCCATCTTCCAAAAAGATCAGGGCTTTATTTTCTAGTCCTGTCTTTCCCTAGTACCTGGGTCAATCCTATTGAAAACCTGTTAACTCCTCAAAAGGAGCTATGAAACTGAAATTTTTGTTTAATTGCAGCCTTGTGACATAGAATTTTGGTCAATTTGAAGATGTTATATAAATGTACAACATTGTATATAATGAAACTTTAACTCTGTTTCTCTCTCCACTGATGCTGACTGACCTGCTGAGTATTTCCTAAATGTTACCTTTTTATTTCAGATTTCAAGCATCTACAGTTTTCTTTTGATTTTGAATAAAGTTGTACTTGTATCCATCTGTACTTCCTTTCAAATAAAATTACTTAACAAGCACTAACAATAATATCTTTTCAATTGTATTGCATTCATTGCGATATTTGTTACAGTCACTTCTGTCATCTTTGTTCTTGTAAACGGTGACAATGTTGCAGTCTCTCATGTCTTGCAGCACTACTCCCTCTATCCAGCACTGGCACAGTAGATCATACAGGTGGTTTAGCAGGACGCCCTTTGCGCACTTGATGGCCTCTGGTGGAATGCCATCCAATCCTGGTGCCTTCCCAGTGGGCAGCCTGTCGATGGCTCTACTCAGTTCTTTGGCAGTCGGCATAGCATCCAGTTCCTCCATGATAGGCAGGCATTCCACGGCGCCTAGCGCGCTGTTCGAGATACTGTTTTCTCTGAGGAAGTGCTCCACCCATTTCCCCATCTGCTTGCCTTTGTCTTCGATGGTCTCGCCTGTTATGGTTTTCGGTGGAGCTATCTTGCTCTGGGCTGGACAGAACTGACTGTAACAACTACAGGAGGATCTCCTTGCTGAGCATTGCTGGGAAGGTCTTCGCCCACGTGGTCTTGACCGACTGCAAAAAATAGCTGAAAGGGTATATCCCGAGTCTCAGTGCGGTTTCAGGTCTGAACGCTCCACAATTGACATGATCTTCTCCCTTCGACAGCTACAAGAGAAATGCAGAGAGCAAAGACAATCACTCTACATCGCTTTCATTGACCTCACGAAGGCCTTCGACCATGTGAGCAGAGACGACCTGTCAAAATCCTCACCAGGATTGGTTGTCCCCCGAGGCTCCTCAGGATAGTTCAGTCATTCCACACAGACATGAAGGGCGTCGTTCATTTTGACGGCTCTTCTTCGGAGGCCTTCAACATCTGCAGTGGTGTGAAGCAAGGCTGGGTGCTTACTCCCACCCTGTTTGGCATCTTCTTTGCAGTCACGCTGAAGCACGCCTTTGGAACATCAACTGATGGTGTCTACTTCCACACCAGATTGGACAGGAGGCTGTTAAGTCTGTTCCGGCTGAGGGTGAAAACCATGGTTTATGAAGTACTCATCAGGGACATGTTGTTTGCAGACGACGTGGCATTGGCAACACACTCTGAAGAGCAACTGCAACGCCTCATGGACAGCTACTCATGAGCCTGTCAGGACTTCAGCTTGACCATCAGGCTGAAGACCAACGTGTTGGGCCCAGGTGTTGAGCACCCCCCTGCCATTACCATCAACAACTACGAGCTGGAGGTAGTTCACGAGTTTACATGCCTTGGCTCCACCATCACAGACAGTCTCTCCCTGGACCCCGAGATCAACAGACAGATTGGACGAGCAGCCTCAATATTTGCCAGGCTGACAAAGAAAGTCTGGAAGAACAGAAAGCTGTTGACGCACAACAAGATTGCAGTCTGCGGGGCCTGTGTCCTCAGCACACTGCTTTACGGCCGTGAGACCAGGAACCTCTACTCCAGACAAGAGCGGCGTCTCAACGCCTTCCACCTTCGCAGCCTGAGACTCATCCTGGACATCGAGTGGATTGACCGAGTCACCAACAATGAGGTCCTGGCCTGCGCCCAGATACCTAGCCTCTACACCCTGCTCCAACAACACCATCTCCGCTGGCTGGGCCGCATGTCAGACAGGAGGATCCCGAAAGACCTGCTGTATGGGCAACTGGGCTCCAGCAAGAGAGCACAAGAGCGGCCCCATCTTCATTTCAAAGATGTCTGCAAGAGAGACATGAAGTCACTGAACATGAAGGCCAAGAGGTGGGAGGACATTGCAAGCGATCGCTCTCGCTGGAGGCTGGAACTACGCAGAGGTCTAAAAAGAGGAGAAGAGAAGCTGAGGCTTGCTGCTGAAGAAAACTATACTCGCTGAAAAACCAGCACCAAGACAACACCGGAGGACAGTGCCTTCAAGAGCAGTTGCTGCAGCCGAGACTGTCACTCCTGTGTGGGCCTCTACAGCCACAACAGACACTGCTCTACCAACACAGACTGAAGCAAGACTTTCCAGGCGCAGATCCATGGTCTCACGAGACTAATAGATGCCATCATCATCGTGATACAGAAAGGAAGAAGGAAGTTCTATCTGAGTTAATTAAGTGATGAGATGGACATCTAAAGCTTAACATTAGAGTCAGGCTCAACAGGGATGAGGGGTAATGTCAGCAAGTACTTTTGCACAAAAATGGAGATTGGTAATTAATTTATTATCATGATACATAGCGAGATACAATGAAATTTCATTTTTCATGCCAACTGTAAAGATCAGTGCCTTGAGGGAATAGAAAGGTAAAAACAATAAAATTTTGCAGAATATGGTGTTACAGGTAAAGGGAATGTGCAGTGCTGGTAGACAAATAAAATGCAAGGGCCATGACAAAGATAGACTCAGATATCAATAGTTTATATTCATCATACAAAAGGTCCACTCAAGAGTCTTACAACAGCAGAAAAGAAGCTGTCCTTAAGCCCGGTTGTGCATTTTATCTTCTGCCTGATGGGAGAGGGGAGATGTGATAATGTTAGAGGTGCGAGGGGTCTTTAATAATTCTCCTCCTCACAAAGATATTGAAGCCGGAGGTTAATTTTGAACTTATTAAAATAGGCATGGTGGCTTTTTTATGTAAGGGTGTTGAATAAAATACCGAAGTGAAGTTAAGATAAAGATAACACAAGCTCCAATTGAATAATGGCATTGCAGCGCAGAGCTGAATAGCTTCCTGTGGTATGTGCCATTCTATTCTGTTTTCATTTGGTATAATAATGATATTATTACCAGAATCAGCCTCCTGCTGAATCTTGGCCTTCTCTATGGTTGGATAGTCAGATAGTCCATTTTGCCCAGAGGTTGGTCTGGAACTCTTACCTTTGAGTAACATTCTCCACCACCCCAAAACCCTTGAGTGGACAGCATTTATTTCACATTTTCTCTGTCTGCAGACCCAGATGTTCAACGAGCACAAAACCTGCAGCTGTTTCTGATGGTCCAAACATTTTTCTCCTGGGATTTGCAATGGTGTTCCAATCTTCATTTCCTAATAGACACCAGAGCTTGACATGAGGCTTGTTATTTTCATATGCATCTGTGTGTGTGTGTGTGTGTGTGTGTGTGTGTGTGTGCGTGTGTGTGTGCATGCTATTTCTGTGTTGGTGTGTGTGTGCCTGCCTTTGTATATGCATGCATGCACATGTGTGTGGGAGTGAGAGAATGTGCCCAGTTTAGGGTTCTTACATAGTTACACAGTTCCTCTCAGCAAGTGAGTTTCTCTTCTAAGGTTGTGTAGATGTTTGCTCAGCTCCAAACCTGTTTAACATTCTGCATATGGTTTTAACCCACAATATAGTATCTTCTATCCTCCCAAGGATACTGGACCATGGGTAGGGTGAGGGACTCAGGGCATAAATAATCTCTGGCATCTAGTTTACTTTCATAGACTCTTACAGTCTTACAGTCACATAGCATGCAAACAGGTCCTTCAGCTCAGCTGGTCCATGCTGACCTAGATTCCTGTCTAAGCCAATCCAATTTGTCTACATTTTCCCTTATACCTCTGACCATTTCCTGTCCCTGTACCTGTCCAAGTGCCCTTTAAATGTTGTTAATGTGGCTGCCTCAACCATTTTCTCTGCAGCTTGTTCGATGTATTGTCCACCTTCTGGTGAAAAAGTTGCACCTCATGTTCCTATTGAAACTCCACTCTCAACCTAAACCTTGTGGTGAACTACATATACCTGTCTGGACACTCCCCCTGCTGACTGCTCCTGTGGCTCCTCCCACAGACCCCGGTATAAAGGCGATTGAGGCCTGAGCCCAGCCTCTCAGTCTCCAGGATGTAGTATGGTGGTCACTCACTGCTTGTTCCTTCTTTCAGATATTTTGCCTTTACATCTCAGAGTGAGTTATTGATGGTGCATCAAATCTACACCCACCAGTTCTTTATTTTCCTACCCAGTGAAAAGACTGTGCACATTCACCCTAGCTATACCCCTCATGATTTTACACAGCCTTCCCGCTCCTATGCTCCAATGAATACAGTTCAAACCTGGTTGCCCTTTCTCTATAACTTAATCCCTTGAGTTTTGGCAACATCCTTGTAAACCGTGGATTTAAAATTCTAATGCATGTTCACTAACCTTTTCATGACTATATCTCTTGATTCCCTTAATACCTAAAAATCTATCAGTCTCTGTCTTGAATATACTGAATCTTCAACACCTTTTTAAGTAAAGAACTCAAAAACTTCACCATCAATGTGCACATAAATTTCTTCTCCTCTCTGTCCTCTTATTCTAAGACTGAGACCTTTGGTTCCATACTCTCCTTTCAGGAGAAGCATCATCCCTGTCAAGCCCTGTAAAAATTTTGAAGCTATTCAGTACATTCTCAAATGTGCATGACACTATATAAAAGTATCACTGTTGCTATTGTCCGGAGGGCAAAGGTTTTTAGACTGCCTATCACTTAATGCAGGTGCAGAAGCTATTATCGGCTGCAGGGTTTAGATACTGCAGATCAGTGTCTTTGTTTCTACTGCTTTCTCATTTTATACCTATTAAGTGTATTCCATAGCATGTTCCTAGTGTCCCATTTTCACTCTTAATGAAAAGAAACTTGACTGAACTGAGAGCTAGGGAAAAAGCTGCCTCGAAGACTCACGGTAAAATTGTATTCTTGATATGCATTATTCTTTATTATTTGTTCAGTAAAAGATGCCTTGACCAGTTATTGAAAGTGGCTGAGTTTGGTGGGGTTGGATTTGGATTAACGGGGAATTAAGAGGAAGTTGTTGCTATATCCGCGACAGTTTGTAAGAATGAAACTAAATCATCTTCAGTTTGAGCAAGTGTGTTATTTCAAGTGGACCATCGCTAATTCTGCTTTGGTGCCTTGTGCATCTGTCATCTGTGTTGCTGCACCTTGGCAGCTGAAATCACTCAGATTGAGGAGTTGAACCGCACCATACACTCCTTCTGTGTTAGCATTACGTTCTCGTTGCCTAAACATTTACTATATCAAAGTAAATAACGGGGGAATAAAAGTGTTGATTTCAGCATTTCTTTTAACTAGGGAAAACAGTTCTGATTGTTACGAGCTCCTGCTTACAGTGCAAGAGTTCAGAGTTCAGCTACTACTACCAGGCCCCATTATGATTTGGTACCATGTTTTCCCTCACAAAGGTAAATTACAATTACAAATTTTGTTTGACTTATCCTGGAAAGTATGCAGGAAACCAGCTGAACAATTGTGTGCTGTAATGCACAGATATCCTAGCCAATAACACAATTAAGAGTTAAAATTACTTTGTGTTGTACTCTTGGCTTTACAATTTTTTTAAAAGAAGAATCATTCAAGCACATTATTGCCTTGAATGTTATGCAAACGTGTCTTCGATATGGCATAAAATGGGTTTCAAATACTATTCATTTCACAGATTCACAAACTGAGTTGCTTCTGAGGAAAAGCACAGTAATGCAGAAATACATGTATCTGTGGGTATTGAGTGTTGAAAGAATAATGAGAATTATGTGGTAACAATATGTTGGCCTGCATCCTGCGGTCTGTGTCTCTCTGTCATCATTCATTTTCAGTGGGCAAGGGGGAGCAATTGCTGGGCATCAAATCATCATCAAATAAACCAGCCCTGACACCAGCTAAAAAGGGAGATGGATGGTCAGCTTGTTCCTTGTGGAAATATTCACCAAAACCACCGTCTCCCCAGCATCATTCTGCACTCCCATGAGACCGAACTGTTGGCCATTTTTTTTATTGAAAATGTGCGGTCACCCATAATACTTCAGAGGTCATCACTCGATGGAAAATTTTCATAAGCAGGGTGCTGGAGGTTAGCCTGGGCTGGTGAAGCTCTTTCTATGTCTTTTGTTGCTAGGTGTTTAATTTTAGGTCGGGATCTTGCTAAAACTTCCAACATTTTATTGCTTCACTGCGACGTGATATATTTGCCACATCAGGAGTATAATTCACGTTTATGTACCAACTAATACCCTATAGGTTTCCTGGAGAAATCTCTGAGGTGGGGAAGAAGGTCAAGTTGTATCCAAATGATGATTAAGTGACATCTTTCAGAAACAATTATCAGAACTGGGAGCTTCTGGGATTAGAACAGATTTGTGTCGTTCTACCTGATTTCAGAGAGGTTGTTAGTACACAAAATTCACAAACTCCTCGCCCTGTTCACACAATAACATAATAGCACTCTGTTTCAGTAACATGTCTTGTTCTTTGAAATTTAAAGCACGTGAACATTAGTAATAAAGTGCAGGAGCAATGCTGAATATGATCCCTCTGCATCAATTCATTGTCCTGGCTTTTCTCTTGTTATTTAAGAGAAGAAAATGGGGTTTGTGGAAATCTTTCTTGTGTTGTGTGGCTCTTTTATCTAAATTTACTGTCTGTGAGGCAGAGGAGTAAATTGTGAGCTGTATGCAGTTGTGCATCTGTGAATAAAAGTCACTTGTCTCAAATGTTTATAATCAGAAAAAATATCAAATCTATCTACTATCATAATGGTCAGAAATTTAATAGCATTTACAAACCACTTCTTTGAAAAGGGAAATATAAAATTAGTATTTTATTTACCCCTTAAAAATTCAATTGCTATTAAACTTCAAGCAATTCTGACAATAAACAATTTTCAGATAGTAACCATTATCAGCTCAGTGTTAGTCTATTAACCCTTTAAAGCATAGAAGCCCCGAATGGAAAATTAAGCAAATTTGTTTTTAAGAGCTGGTCAGTCTTAGAGGTTCTCTACAACTCTGTATTGATAACCATAAACTTGTGTTAATAAGCCTGATATAACTCAGGCAGAACCCCACTACCTCAGCTGTTCCATACTGACAGACCACAGTGAGAGCTCCGCTAGTGCTATTAAGAGCTTGAGCAAATTAAAAGATGTTACTCTGTTTTATATTTCTCCATGCTGCCCGGTAACATGTCGGACTATTCACCGAATCTCGTCCATGGAACTTTCAAGGTCCACACGATCTACAGCACAGTCTTTACCCCCCCCCCCCCCACCACCACCCACTGCCCCCCTCCCCATATGAGGACATGCTTGTTAATGACTTAAACAAGTGCCAGGTATCCTTTCATGTGCAAATCAGTTCTGCATTCAAAACTGGAATGAATTTAAACTGAGACAGGTATTTAAATGCTCTTGAGACCAGCAGTGTCACTTTAAAGCAGTGTACTTGGTAAAATGCAGAGAAATACCTGCTCTGTACTGCCTAGCTCTATAAATACAGAGTTCTGGTGCACCTCCTGCACATGACATCTAGCCAATAAATTCAGATGACAGTCATGAAACGCTCCTATAATCAGTGACATGGGATGATTTTCCGCTCCTGACAAGCCCTTGTATTGAGTATGATAACAGTTACTCTGTCTTCATCCACCGCTAGAGTATAATATCAATCCATCTGATGACCCAGCAAACGAAGCCCAGCACTTTTGTATCAATCTTCATAGAGTGGTGCCTTTTGTCTGAAATGAGATCATTCAATCATTTTGCTGCATGCATTCGTGTTCAAACCTCTTTTTTTCTCCCCTTTTTATTCCTCAATTCACCATCTCTCTCTCACACACCCCTATCTGCCACTTTTTCCAACCAATCCTTGCAAAAAAAAACTTGGGCTAGCTGTCTTAGCTCTCATAAAATCTGTGCTGAATCATAATTTTGCTGCATCCTAACATTCAGCTGGTGCAATGTGACGTGCACCATGTGCTGACATCCTACTGGACAAATCTTTATTCCTTGCTCTCTCTGTTAATAATAAATATCAAAAGGCTGATTTTGCCCTGTCACCATTTTTTTTTTGTGTTCAGCTTCCAAACCACTGCAATTAAATTAAGCTCATAAAATGCACCGCCATGGCTCTCCTGGACAAGCAGATCCATTTAAAATTGCATGTGCGTTGGCTGCCGCTGTCCTCGTGAAATATTGTTCAATCAACGGCCAAAGTTTTCCTTGTCAGTTTTGATATATCCGATAATAACTGCAGGTTGTTTTGCAATGTCCAATGTTCTGGCTAGATGGGCTTTTCATATTCTTTATTGTTTTTTTTTCTGACAAAATGTTAGCCAGACTTTTTTTTTCTGCAGTTTTGTAAAATGAAAACAAGAGCCTAAACAAAAAACATCTAACCCTTTGTGAGCCAGATTATACTGTGAATGAGTGTTATGAAGGGCTAATAAATGCTTTTCGGTGCGGCGCATTATGCCATTTCTAGCTGATTATTATTGATACTCATATAGAGCATTGCAGGCCTTTATAAAATGAACATCTATATCACAAGCAGGAACAACTTGTTATGTTGGCCCTTTTAGCAGTGGTTTAAGTTCCTGGACTGGTATCCCTGTTTCAATCCTATCACAATCCCAGGGAAATTAAATTTGATGCACTAAAATAATTCTGAAACTTGAGGGAGGAATCAAAAATATATCAGTACTGGCAAAAGATATCTTAAAAAGCTAATTCATTCACTAATAGCTGTCAATGGAAGGAAATCTGCCTATAACCATCAAATGATTGAACTTTAATTGTTCTATGAGTCAGATTAAAGAAGCATTTAGTTTGGATAGTAAGTATCCATATCCCATCAATAAAGAGAAAATGTGTGGTTAGACCTACCACCTGGATATTTTATCATGATGCCCAACACTAACTTTGAGATTTATCCTCTGGAAAAGCACTGCTGGGAGCCCAGACCATCAGCCACATTTTCCTTGCACTCCACTGACAGACATCTCATGGCTTCCCTTGGTACACAGTGGCTGGGGAAACATCAAGCAAGGATAACCTTGGAATGGCTGGTGGAAGCAAGGTAAGTCTTGCTTTTATTCATTTATGCTATTTTCAACATTTTGATTGTTTTTTTATTGAATGACCTTTTTAATATTAAAATATTTCAATATTTCTACATTTGAGTGTCACAAATGTTATGGGATTTCTTCATTGAAGAGGATGACCATGTTGAGATTGTAGTGAAGGTGATTGTATGTGAAATATTGGATGGGAGAAACAGAGAAAAAGTGGAAGTTATAAGGTCTGAGCTTCTCTAAAAGTGGGCAAATTACCAGGCTCAGTTAACACAGCACCCAGGTTCTTACAGGGAAGAAGTTGTAGATCATCTGACCATATTTTTAAAAATCATTCTTTCCTTTGAGAGTGCTGCCAGATAATAGTACGATCGCTACTCTTGCTTAGAAATGGATGAAGAGATGATTTGCAATATTACAAGTCAGTTAGCAAATTATTGGAATTAGTTCTAAAGCCTGTTATAGACAAGTATCGCCAACATGGATTTGGAAAGAGGTCTTGTTTGTCTTATTTGATTTAATATTTTTGAGGGGGTGGGAGTAACACAGCAGATCAATTTGATGCAATCTCCAGAAGCTTTAGCAATGTGAAATAATTAAAGCCTCTGTGGGGTGGGAATGAAGGAATTTATAGATGATGCACAAGTTTAACATATAGTTGAGAGAGAAAGGAGGAAATGTTTAGATAAAGGAAGTTAGAAATGCACCAATGATTTTGGCAGAAGATTATATTAGTTTAACTTATTTTCATATACACCAGGGTGCAATGGAACTCCTAGTTCACCTGAAGTACACAAAGTAAACAATATGCATAGTAGTTATTAATATTAAGGTCTCTACCATTCATTCAATATGAGATAGCAAACAAGAGGTCGGACAATTTAGAGATAGTTGAGGGATCAAAGGAGTTGGTGCTGAGTATTATCAAAATACAGATGAAAACTTTGCAATTCATGACAATTGGCAGCTAATTTTCCTATAGCGATGTCTCAGTGTTAATAATGTAGCTTTTGCTATGAGTAATATACAAATGCTACAATATCAGCTTTCCATTGGGATCTACACCCAATATCCGGTTGCATTGATTCTGTGGTCAAAGTTGAATTTTGGTATTTCAGTGGGAGTGAGGGATAGATATTAGTCAAGACAAAAGGGAGGATGCCCCAGTCCCATGACATCTTCCTATCTATCTGAGACAGCAAATGGGGTTTTGATTCAGCATCCTCACTCCAGACAGTGCAGTTAGTGCAATTGAACATGTCTTACAGTAAATTTACAAACCTGAGGGTATAACCTATACATTGTGTTAACAATATAGGCTCTCTCATCACCTATAGAGTCTGCCAGATTAAGAATATCATTTAATTTTGCAGGTGTATACACATGACATTGAAATCATGTATTGACAGCAGCATGATAATATAACTTCCTTTATTAACTAGGACACATTCTGATTCCAATAAATTCTGATTGATTATAAGATTGCATGCTATCAATTAATTTGAGCATCAACTGACATTTACGTCCTTGATTTTTTGCTGCAGGATAATAGCTGACAAGTTTGTCTAACATTTCTTTCTGCATTGCTTGGAGGTTTGTTCTTTCAACTAATAGCACAGTTACACATTAAAGTAGCTGGCATGGTTTAAATATGTGAAATGACAGAGGTGACCAAACAGGGATAGATCAAATGCTGCGTCAAATCAGTCTCTCACCTTAATGCCTAACTAATCTGTTAAAATGTATATGTTCACCTCAATGTGCTGAGACAGGCTAAGGGAATAAGACCTCACATGGATCTGGGCTATCTTCCTCATGAAGTGTTCAATATTTCAGACAGAGGCCCTACTGTTTAATTTCCAGGTCTATTTGCTGAGAGTGGCTGAAGGAAAGGGTCTGCCATACCCTCATGTGATCTGTGCCAGTGCAGGGAACATAGAACAATACAGCACAAGAACAGACCCTTCGGCTCACAATGTCTGCACTGAATAGGATGTTGAATTAAACTAAATCTCTTCTGCCTGCGTATGATCTTCTATCTTCTGCATATTCATATGTAATTCTAACAGCCTTTTAAACACCATTATCATACCTACTTCTACCCCTGCCCCTGGCAGCCATTCCAGATACCTACCACTCTGTGTGTGTAAAAAAAAACTGTGCCCTGTACATCTCCTTTATAACTTACCCTTTTTTACTTAAATTCAGGTCCATTAGAATTCAATATTTCAACCCTGGGAAAGATATTTTGAATGTCTACCTTATCTATGCTTCTCATAATTTTACAAACTTCTATTAGGTTTCCCCTTGGCCTCTGGCATTCTAGAGAAAACAATCAGAAACAGAATTAGAATTGGATTTATTATCACTGACATATGTCTTGAAATTTGTTGGTTTGCAGCAGCAGTACAGTGGAAGACATAAAAATCACTACAAGTAACAAAATAAATAAATTGTGCAAAAGATGATTAACGAGGTAGTTTTCATAGGTTCGCCGATCGTTCAGAAATCTAATGGCAGAGGGGAAGAAACAGATCTTAAAATGTTGAGTGTGGTTCTTCAGGCTCCTGTACCTCCTCCCTGACAGTAGGAACAAGAAGAGGACATGCTCCAAACAGTGAAAGTTTTTAAAAATAAATGCCACCTTCTTGAAGCATCGCCTCTTAAAGAGTTCATCGGTGATGGAGAGTGCTGTGACTGTGATGCAACTGGCTGTGTCTACTACCCTCTGTAGCTGCTTGCAACCCCGTGCATCAGAGTCTCCCTAACAGGCTCTCCATGCCAAGTAATCCAAATTTGTCCAACATCTCCTCATGTCCTCTAATCCAGACAATATCCTCATGAACTGCTTCTGCATGTTTTCAAAACCCTTATTGAATGGTGTGTTATCTTTCTCATGTGGAGATCTTGTGATCTAGTTCCTATCTAGCAAACATTATCTTCTTGAAAGTGGCTGGAGCAAGTTCAGTTCCAGGTTTGTTTGCCATTCCATCATCTTTATTTAAAGGAGGTTCATTTCAGATGTTATTCAATGAGGTTGTACCAGGGGACAGTTGTTATCATGTATTCGTTGTTAGGGTCTGTTTACCCCATTCTCAAGCAGCTGAGAGTTTGATCTGCTGCTTGTGTAATAAGTGGTCTTAGTTCCCTTTCACCTTGCCATCGGATCTTGAAGAGTCCCCACAGCCCAGGTTCCACTCCATTCGTCCCCAATGTCGATTTTGATAAAGGAAGGATGGTGCAACCCAAATATTTTCCTCAAATTCATAAGGTGGATTAGGGCGAAGTTCAGGAAGTTTTTGGCAGTGGGTCACTGCTGATTTACACACCTCAACAGCTGCCGGGCGGGGTACCATTCTCAGGAGCCATGGCGTAGGAGTCAATTTTGAAAGTTCTGATGCCAACTCACAAAGTTGGGTTCAACTGCAAGTCAATGAATTTTATAAGCCGAACATAGCGGAACTCGATTAAAGCTACAATGCAGGCTTTCTAAGGCCTGTACATTAAGATGCAGTGCTTAGAATTGCTCACAGTGCACCGGGGAGGTTTTACCAATACTTTATATAACTATTGCATAACTTCTAATACCTTGAATTCTTCCTTTCTGCAAATAAAGGTCAGCATTCCATTAGCCTCTGATTATTTCTGTACCTCTCAATGACTTTTTAATGATCTATGTCCATGGACTCATGAGTCTCTTTGGACCTTCACTGCTTCCAGCTTTGCACAGCTTTATACCATTTAGAGAGTATGCTGCTCTTAGCTTATTATGCCCCGTGAACTCATTATTCACTGAAAACATACGGAACAGATACATCAAGCTGAAGGGCTCAGAGTATAATGACTTTGTGTAAATCATGTTATGATAATAGTGCACTTTCCATAATGGCTCATAATCCAATAACTCACACATAACTAATTAACATAAGCATAATGTGACAGAGACAACTTTGTAGCATGTGCTCAAGTTTGAATTAGTAATATTAGCTGCTTTTTAAAGATATCTGCGTCAATTTCAGAGTTGCGTGAGCTAAAATGTATGGTTAATGTTCCAGTGCGGAGCTGGGGAAATGCCACATTATTAGACATGCTCCATTGTTAGATCTGGGATGATGATTAGGTTCCATCTGCTTTCGCAGGAAAAGCAAGGTAGTTACACTGAGTTGTCTGGCCTCAATCAAAACCATTGAAAACGTATTATCTGATCGTGTAGGAGTACAAACTAACTGCCATTTTTTCGCATTACTACAACTACTCCCCCTCAATGGCATTTCATTGGCTAGCCAGTGCTTTTTAACTTCCGTGATTGTTCAGCTGTAGAGGTCACTGAGATAGCACTATAACCCCCGGGGTTCATCCTGGCAGGACAGAGCTTCTTTTTCTCAACAATAAGATTTAGAGAGTGGGAACTCAAGAGAAACTGCAGCATGCCATTCGCCTACTGAGCTATATGGCTCCTGTAAATTTGGGGTCAGTATTGATTGCAGTTTGGGAATGCAATGGGAGTTGTTATGCAAATCTACACACCTGCATCCTCAAAACTGCACCAGGTCCAACATTTGTAAGGGTGCAGGCAGGAAGGGCACAGAAAGTGATAAGGGAGAAATGTGCATGCTGCAGTTTTCAAATTTGAAGGGAATGTGTGATGGGAAGTAAGGAAGGTGTGACAATGAGATCCCTCCAGTTTTAGACAATAGACAATAGACAATAGGTGCAGAAGTAGACCATTTGGCCTCTCGAGTCTGCACTGCCATTCTGAGATCATGGCTGATCATTCACTATCAATACCCAGTCCCTGCCTTGTCCCCATATCCCTTGATTCCCCTATCCATCAGATATCTATCTAGCTCCTTCTTGAAAGCATCCAGAGAATTGGCCTCCACCATCTTCCGAGGCAGTGCATTCCACACCTCCACAACTCTCTGGGAGAAGAAGCTCTTCCTCAACTCTGTTTTAAATAACTGACCTCTTATTCTCAATCCATGCCCTCTGGTACGGGACTCTCCCAACATCTGGAACATATTTCCTGCCTCAATCCTATCAAATCCTTTAATTATTTTAAACGTTTCAATCAGATCCCCTCTCAATCTCCTCAATTCCAGCGTGTACAAGCCCCATCTCTCCAATCTCTCTGCATAAGACAGCCCTGCCATCCCAGGAATCAACCTAGTGAATCTATGCTGCACTTCCTCAATTGCCAGAATGTCCTTCCTTAAACCTGGAGACCAAAACTGTACACAATATTCCAGGTGTGGTCTCACCAGGGCCCTGTACAAATGCAAAAGGACATCCTTGCTCTTGTATTCAATTCCCCTTGTAACAAAGGCCAACATTCCATTTGCCCTCTTCACTGCCTGTTGTACTTGCTCATTCACCTTCATTGACTGGTGAACTAGGACTCCTAGGTCTCTTTGCATTTCTCCCTTACCTAACTCTGCACCGTTCAGACAATACTCTGCCCTCTTGTTCCTGCTTCCAAAGTGGATAACTTCACATTTATTCACATTGAATGACATCTGCCAAGTATCTGCCCACTCACCCAGCCTATCCAAGTCTCCCTGTATTCTCCTAACGTCCTCTTCGCATGTCACACTGCCACCCAGTTTAGTATCGTCAGCAAACTTGCTGATATAGTTTTCAATGCCCTCATCTAAATTGTTGACATAAATCGTAAAGAGCTGTGGTCCCAATACAGAGCCCTGTGGTACCCCACTAGTCACCTCCAGCCAGTCCGAGAAACACCCATTCACTGCTACCCTTTGCTTTCTATCTGCCAACCAGTTTTCTATCCATGTTGAAACTCTGCCCCCAATGCCATGAGCTCTGATTTTACTCACCAATCTCCAATGTGGCACCTTCTCGAATGCCTTCTGAAAATCTAGGTACACAACATCCACTGGCTTTTTTGATAGATTTTTTGATAGATTTCCTCCACTGCTGGGCACAGTCTCAACAATGGACATCCAGCACCATCTCCTTCATAGTGCATCAGACTTGCAGGCACGCATTTCCCTGCCTGCTGGTTTTGACTGAGCATGCTTTTCCTGCAAAAGGGAGTGAAGCTGCCCATCAGGTGTGGTGCAATGTGTCTGACATTAGGGTTAGGGTAACAGTGAATATGAGGGTGAAGTGAGGAAAACAAGAGTTGGGTGTTTTGATGGAAGTAGTTGGTTCCAGGATGTTGCTGCATTCAGCAGTATCAGAGTTGAGAGGTGTCACCACTTCAAAGGGTATACAACATGAAAGAGACCCTTTGGCCCATCTGATCCATGCTGACCAAGATGCCCATCCAGGCCAGAGTCATTTGTCTGTGTTTGTCCCATATCTTTTCTATCCAAGTACCTATTCAAATGCCTTTTAAATATTGTTAATGTACAGTAACTCCTCTGGCAGCTTATTCCAAATCTGTAACAGTATCTGTGTAGAACTTGACCTTCAAGTTCTGATTAAATTTTCCTCGTCTCACTGTGAGCTTATGCCCTCTAGTTCTTGATTCCCCCAACCCTGGAAAAGACTGCCTGCACTCACCTTACCTATGTTCCTCATGATGTTATACACCTCTACCATATGCCATTTTATACACCTCTCCCACATATGTTGGGAGATGGTGTTTGAAGGTGCACTCGGTGACATCTTGACTGGGTTGATTAAATATCTTGCTGATCAATCTCCAAATCCTTGGGGCATTAACTTCCATTTTTAGCTGCTTTTGGACATATTCATCCATATTCCTTGTCATCTATTAAAACATCCCATGTGGCAAATTCTGGAGGCCGATCTCTTTAGCACAGATATACTATTCTTCATTGCTGTCCCAAATGCACAGGCCCTGCCTAATACAGCCAAATGAGTGTTGCAGTCGGTGCTTCAAGTAGAACTGCTGCCCTAGGCCCTACAGCTCTAGTAGTCTGGGTTCAATCACATGGGTGCTGCTGGGTGGAGGACATGGATTTAAAATGAAAGAGGGTGTGTGGGGCAAGCTTTTTACACAGAGTGCTGGGAGTCTGAAGAGCACTGCCAAAAGATGGTAGTATTTAGGCTCTTAGATAGGCACATGATTGTTCAAAGCATGGAGAGATATGGACATTGTGGGGATATGGACATTATGGGGATTAGTTTAGATAGGCTCTTAATCAATCAGTATGCATTGGTCCCACATTGTGGTTACCTTTGTCTCTTTTGGCACTTTTGATTTATTTATATTTTATATTTCTTATTGAAACCTGTAGTCTTTAATTTTTTGTTTTATATATTGCACGATACTGCTGCCCCAAAACAGCACATTTTGTGACATATGCCAGTGATAATAATCCATTTTGACTGCCTTCCTCCATGCACAGCCACGCAGCTAGTTAGGTTTGTACAGTATCGAGGTGATAATATTTTCTAAATTAAAAGGGGATTTTTAATGGAAGCTTCTCAGCTGAATTTGTCTTGATGTGCCTGGTATACCATTAATTAGATATTAATAAACCAGAGATTCAAACAGTAAAGGGCAGCTATCTTTAATGGGCTGCTTGTGTGTTTGAAACGCTAATCATATTAACTTCTGATGGATGATACATTAGGGTGGACACAATTTAATAAAACTGTGCACTCTAACAGGGAATGCCTTACAGTATAAATGATTAATGCATTTAGCAAAAAGAATAGTGACAGAGGACAAAAAAGAGTCATTACACTGCACTTCAACACATGTATACATCACATGTTAATAGGCTACAAGTCTGTGTGCCTTATAATGTCTTTGAAAGGTTATCTGTTTTTAATGACTGCTCTGCAGAATGGAATAATGAGGAATATATGTTCACCGTGTAAAGATCTGCTGCCTGTTTAACACATAGATTAAGGCACGGTTACAGACTTAAGTGGGAGAATCTGATTTTTTTTGGAATGTGTACAAAATTGGGTGCTGTTGTACTGCCTTTGGGTGCAGGGGACTGCAATAAAATTTGATGGGCGCACCTGCACCTACATGGACTCCACAAGGAATAATGTAATCCATGTCCCTATCTAGGAGTCACTTGGACGTCCCTGGTGTGCCTGCCTCTGCTACCATCCCTAGGGGCGCTCTCCACATACCCACAACTCTATGGGTAAAAAATACTTATATTGTCACAGATAGCTGAGGAGGCCAAGTCGTTGAGTGTATTTAAAGTGGAAATTGAAAAGTTCTTGAATAATAAGGGAATCAAAGGTTATGGAGAGAAAAAGGAGAATGGGGTTGAAAGGGAAAAGAAATCAGACATAATCAAATGGTGGAGCTGACTAGATGGGCTGAATGGCCTAATTCTGCTTTTATGTAGTATGGTCTTGAAAGTGGAACAAGATCATATGGCTCCTCATGTCCGCTCCATTCAAAGGTCAAATAGGAGATTAAGAAAGTAGGAGGTGTAGCCAATGGGTATAGCCAAGGGTATGTAGATGAAAAGTAGAATAATGTCAGTCGCTTTGTCACCTTGTAATTTTGATAACAACTGTAACGTGCTGGAGTTACACAGAAAATGCTGGAGAAACTCAGTGGGTCAGCTAGCATCTGTGGAGGGAAATAGACAACCAATGTTTCTCTGTACTCATGTTCTCTCTTTGATCTACATCTGGCAATCAAAGGAGATAGCCAATATTAAAATGGTGGAGGGAGGGCTGGAGAAAGAGCTGGCAAGGGATAGATAAAGGAATTGATGGTGGATGACGTGAATGTCTAAAGAACTGTTTACATCAAGAGAGAGAAAGTGGGACAGAGGGAAAGTAGTTCAGTGGAAGTTGGAGAATTCAATGTTCATACCAACACACAGATATATGATTGTTGAACATTCTGGAGTTCAACAGTGTTGGCATCATGCAAGGCCTTACACACATCATGCTCCCTTCTCACCCCCATTCCATCCCATTACCCCAAATGCTATTTAAAGAAACCATCGACCATTTAGAGGTTAAATCTTGCTTGAGTACTGATTATGATGTTATGAGTGTTGGGCATTTTACAATGCAAGAATGCTGATGGACCAATCACTGATTTCCTGAATAAATAAATTGCTCACATTCATGGAGTTATTCCTTTCGGCATACATACAGAGAATTAACAGAGACTATGTAAAACAGAACAAGTTTATGGAAGTGGGAAGAGTAATAGAAATTATAGAAAGATTGAGCTTGAATAAGACAGCAGGAATCACAGCCCCATTTCTCCAGTTACAAGCCGACACATACTCCATGTATTCTATCACTTGGACATAATGTAAAGATGTAGGTGACTTAAATTAAAGAACACAAACCATATGTAGAGGAAAAAACATATCATACTTTGGACATGTGGGTGCATTTATGGCTACGGACCAAGACAGTATTTCATGTCCATAGTATGAATGCATTCCTGCTGAGTGAACCAATGCAGAGCTGCCCCAGTGAATTATGACAACAAAGCAGTGACTTTCAGAGATGTGTGTGTGTGTGTGTGTGTGTGTTGGGGGTTGCTTATTTGTCAATAGAAGTTTGTATATGTGCAAAATGTTTATATGAATGTGGGCATTTATGTATATATTCATGTCTGTGTGTCTCCATATTTATCTCCACAACTGCCACCATCTCCAAAGGAATCCTACCACTAAACGTACCTTTACCTCCCCCCAACCTGCCCCACCGCTTTCTACAGGGGTCACTGCCTCTGCAGTTCTCTTGTCCATTTGTCCCTCCCTACTAATCTCCTTCCCGGCACGTAACCCTGCAAGTGGCCCAAGCCCCTGCACCTCCTTCCTCACCTCCTTTCAGGGCCCCAGGAAGTCCTTCACGGTGAAGCAGCTCTTGACTGTGAATCTGCTGGGATTGTCTATTGCTTCTGGTGCTCCCGATGCGGCCTCCCCTTCATTAGGAAGACTTCTCTTAAACTGAGGGGCCGCTTTCTTGAGCAGCTCCACTTCATCCGCCAAAAACGGAACTTGCTGGTTTAATTCCAATTCCCATTCCTGTTCTGACATGTCAGTCTGTGGCCCCTTCTTGTGCCATGATGAGGCCATCCTCAGAGTGGAGGAGCAACATCTTGAATTCCATATGGGTTGCCTCCAACCTGATGGCTAGAATATCAGTTTCTCTTTCCGGTAAAAAAAGCCCCCCCCCCCCTTCTATTCCCCACTCTGACCTTTTACTTCTTTTCACCTGCTGATCATTTATCCTTGTGTTCTCTCTTCCTTGCCTTTCTTCTGTGGGCCACTCTGAACAGATTCCTTCCTCTCCAGCCCTTACCTTTCCCATCCTTCACAAGAATGCTGAATAAATAAATAATGACCTTTCGACTAGCCTCCTTCCCCTCCCCCAGCCTTTTTATTCTGGCATCTTCCCCCTTCCTCCTCATTCTGAAGAAAGTTCTCACCCCATAATGTTGACTGTTTATCAATTTCCATTGATGCTGCCTGATGTGTTGAGTTCCTTCAGCATTTTGTGTATGTTGCTTTGGATTTCCAGCATCTGCAGACTTTCTCAGGTTTATATATTGTAGTTAGACAGTTTTATAGAAATTATTCTATCACACACACACACACACACATCACGTGTCTGAGGGGCTGTAGGAGGTGGAGGGTCATGGTGTTGTTCAGTAAATTAATGGTAAAAGCTGTAGTGCAAACCAATCCCAGATGAATAGTGATCTCTGAGGACTGGAGCTGATTTTCAGGCACTAGATTTCTGCACTTGAAATACAACAATACCATGAAATGATTAATGTGAATTAAAGAGATGTTCAAAGCAGATGAAAACGATCAGCAATGCTATACACCGCAAACTGTAGGATATTTAACTTGATGTTCTGACATTGGGCCAGCAGAAATCTTGGTTAAAGAAGGCCCAACTCGGATAAACTGGAGCACATTGTGTCTGCAAATCCTAAAAATGCTGCAGATACTGAAAAACAGAAATAAAAAAAAGACAGAAAGTGCTGGAAGTACTCAGTAAATCAAGCACCATCTGTTTAGAGAGAGAGAAACAATTAATTTTTCACATCAGAGATCCATTGGTCAAAAGAAAATCACTATATCTGGATTTTTTTTTACACATGACAAACTGCAGAGTAAATCTTTGAAGAGCTTTAGCCAGGATTTGCTTCCAAGTCTCCCTTCCACTTTCTGACATCATTCCCCAGTCTCCTGAGCCCTCCCCCCCACCACCCTCATCTGTTTATTGCTCCCCTCTCCTGGATCCACCTATCACCTTCCAGCTCCTTCCCTCCACCATTTTAATACTGGCTATCTTCCTTCTTAACTTTCAGTCCAGGAGATGGGTCTCAAACTGAAATGTCGACTGTCCATTTCCCTCCAGTGTCTTGTGTGATAACTCCAGTTTGTTGTCCTTCATATTCTCTTGCCTCCTCTATTTGAGGCAAGAAAAAGCTTTTATCAAACTTTTGAATGGGGTACTCCTATATAATGCATTATGTTGTATAATTGCCCACTGGGGAACCTAGTCATGGAAAATCTTAACTATCTGATTGGATGATTGAATTTTACAGCAAACCAATTTTATTTTTAAATGAAGCTCTCTAGACGTTTATGGTAAATATAGATGGACTATACAATTTAAAATAAAGATAGGCTATGCAGTTTAATGAAATCAACCTCCTCATTGCGCTTTATACTTGTCTGACAGCTAATTTGTCATATATATCATCATGTACTGCTTTTGTCAAACTACGAAAATGATTGGGAATAAAAATTCCATGTGAAATCACTTAGCATGAAGAGGATTGCTCTGAAATGTTCCACTGGTTACATTCCAGGCGTCTTGTGTTATTGTTTCTTAGCTGTGAAATAAAGTAACAGGTACTTAACATACCAAAAACAATTTGTACAGACATTATTTCACCAATTCAAACTGTGCATGCCTCACTGAGAACTCCTTTATCTAACGGTGCCTAATACATTCTCATGCTGTGTGCTCTGATGACTTCATTTTACAGTTGAAAAGATCACCTGCGACATGGGGAGCTGGGAAATGGGACTCTGGTAATTTTAGTTCGGGAAAATGTACTTTAGGTGCAAAGCAGAAAGAATAATCACGAAGCAATGAGAATTAAACAGCGCTAGTAGTTTCACTTTGGGCATACATTCTAATAAATATCAGTGATTATGAATTCAGTTTTAAAGCCACTGAGCCTACTCAGCTGTGGAAGACTTTTTTTTGGTATTATAATCTTAGATAAATGATGGCAGACAATTTAGAGTTAGACCTTTCCTTAGATAAACTGGTTTAATGTTTGAGGCTGAACACTCCCCAATAGAGCTTTTCAGTTTTCACCACCCTAGCTTCAACTCCATTGCAACGAAAATGACATTTCAATTTGATCAGCTTTTGATGTATACTTTTAGGCTAAACTTCGACCCTGCTCTTTTTAGTAGACGTTCTTATATTGTAATGTGTACAGTTTCGATCATTGAAACAGTCCCCAGTCTGAAATAAACTTACTGAAAATAGTTTATAGGTTCTGTTAGAAGCCAAAGAAGAGGTGATGGTGTGATATTGATGAAATTAGGGTTAAATTTAATTTAAGGCAGGTGGAATTCAAGTCCACTCCTTGAATAGTGAAACAGTGAAATAGTGAAACACAGTGAAATAGTGAAATAGTGAAACACATCGCTAATTTTTCAACTTTATAAATGAATTTATGAAGCAAGTAGAATTTCACTTGAGTGTTAGGGACAGCTGGTAGATTTTATGAATTGACCAATAGTCAACATTGAACAAATTGCCTACATGGCCAGTTCTATGTCTTTGCAACAGATTATATACTTCATTTGTTATGACACTGGGGGAGGCCATTTGGCTCATTGAACCTATGCTGGCCTCCAGAGCAATCCCATTTCCCACATTTATTTGCAACCTTCAGTACTATCTCTAATGTGCCTGTAACTCAGATTCTACCTACCTGCCCAATGACCAGTTAACCTACCAACAAGCAGGCCTTTGGAAAATGGTAAAAAAAAACACTTACCCAGGAGGATCTATAGTGACCAATTAGCTAACCTGATCAGTATGTAACTTGGAAGTGAACTGAAACCCATCCACACTGAGGCAGAACGTGAAAACTCCAAGCATGCATCACTGGAGCCAGGATGGAACCCAAGTCTCTGGAGCTGTAAGGCACCCACACCATCCGCTGTGCCACTATGGACTCTTCTGACATTTCAGGTCAATGACCTTTCATTACTTCACATGTTCTGATGGAAGTATACAGACCTATAATGTTAAAGGTGCTATATCAATACAAATCGTGGCTGATTTCCCCTTTGGTGTACCTGCGATGTTACTTTGAAATTATGGCTGTAGTTACTGAATTTTTGGCCAGTTATGGAAAACACATTTTTTTTAATTTGAGGAGAAAGATATTAAATAATAGTTCATCACATTTTAGAGAAGTCACATTCATTAAAGGAAATTTGTTGAGCCTAGTCTCACTTTTATCTCTTCCCCCATGTTAAATGTATAAGTGGTTTAATTGGATTTGAGTTTACCTCATGAACTCCCTGAAAGTTGAAAGCCTACAAACGTACAATGGTCATCTTCAGTTCCTGAATGCTAGTCATTTCAACATCCCTCCTCATTTCCACACTGTGGTCAGTCTCCTCCACTGCCAGGGTGAGGTCAAATACCTCAAATACTGCCTTGATAGTCTACAACCCAACAGAATGAACACTGAATTCTCCAACTTCATGTAACCTACTGCCCCTCTGCTGCTTTCTCTCTTCTAATTCTTTCAGGTCCTCGCACACAGCTCCTTCTTTCAAACTCTTATCACCCTGTTTCCCAGTTTCTTTCTCTCCTCTCTACCTCACCTGCTTCCACCTATCATCTCCCTCACATTCTGCCAAGTCGGTCCCCTTCCCTTCACCCACTGTTCCCATTTTACACAAAATTCCTCCATTGTCTGTTTCCACTCACTCCTCTTTTCCAAACAGATTCCATCATTTTCAGCCCTCTACTTACCTCCAACAATCACCTCTTGGCTTCTGTCATGATCTCCACCCCTCCTTCCCCCTACCTCCAGTCTCACCTGCATTTGCATCTCACTTGCCCACTCCTGCCTCTCCCACCCCCTTCTCCTTTTTATACTGGCTATCCCTCTTCTACACTCCCAGTCCTGATACAGGATCTGGACCTGAAACATCAAATATCCCTTTGTCTCCACAGATGCTGCCTGTCCCAGCAGCAGCTCATAGCTTTTTTGCTAGAAATAATATATATGGGAAGAAATTAACTATGTAGTTACTGACAACAGTCAATGGCCCCTGGTTTTTATCTAACAACACAGAAACAAACCATTCAGCCCAACCTATCCATACCAGTCCCAGGGTGAAATCTCATTAGTCTTATTTTGCCTTACTTTCAACGTAGAGTTAGCTCTTATTCCCCTGCACAGAAAACCCATTAACTCCTTCTTGATTTACTTAACCACTAACTTTAGGAGATTAGTGGTAAAATGAGATTTACAAGGATGTTGCCAAACTTGAGGGACTTGGAGGGATGTTGAGTGGAATGAGACTTTATTCATTAGAATGTAAGAAAATGAGTGCTGATCTTTATAGTGGTGCATAAGATTTGGACAGGTACAGGGATAGGAAAAGTTTAGAGGGATATGGGTCAAATGTGGGCATTTGGGACTAACTTAGATGGGAATCCTGGTTGGCATTGACCAGTTGGGCCCAAGGGTCCGTTTTCATAATATATGACCCTATGACTTTATAACCTATATAAAGTCATTATTAATGACAGCCAGTTGACCTCAAGCACATCTTTGGGATGCAAGAGAAAGCTGGAGAAACATGGAGAGAACATACAAACTCCACACAGACAACTCCAGAGATTAGGATCGAACCTGGGTTGCTGGGGCGGGGAGGCTGCTGCAATGATTGCTGCATCACCGTGCCACTTACCATTTATTCCAAAGACTTTTATTGAATTCTCACAACCATTTATCCATGGCAATGAAGATAACTTTCTCGCCCCAGGGAGTGTTGTTGAAGTGTGAATGAATTCCGTTAAATTAAAAAATGACAGCAGGGAACTCATATTTAAGATTTTATCTCAGTAATGTGATTGTCATCCTTTTAATGTGTGAGTGCTGTTCAGGTCAATCTCCTGGTTTCATTCAGTTTACACAGTTATGCTTGAGCTTTCTCAGTTGCTCTGTAGGAATAACAGAGAGGGTTAAGATTACAGCCTTTATAGTTTTAAGGGAAGAAGCTCATACTAAGAGTACAGCAGATTTTTAAAAAGTAATTCTTGAAATGTGGCCATTGTTGACAAGGTCAGAACTTAGCCCTCATATCTATGTGCCCTTGAGAAGTAAACTGAATCATAGTACTCGTTAAGGTGTAGTTAGCAAAGCAACTCAGACGATGTTCCTCCTTCATTTGAGGTATCTCCAGTAATCTAACCACCACAACTTTTCAGTGTAGCAAATTCCAGAAACTCACCACTCCCTCATCTGCCCCAGGGTTATTCTGTACTATTTCCCCATAGACTTCAATTCCCAGAGTCTTTCAAACACTTATGTACCTCCTCTTTAAGTACTGTATCTCCAGTGATCTAGCTCCTACAGCCTTCTGGGTAAAGAATTCCAGAGAATTCCAATCTCTGCAAGAAGGAATTGCTTCGCTCCTCAATTTTAAATGACTGTCCCCTTACCTTATAAGCCCCCTCTAACTACCTTCTATGTTGTAAGAAAATGTGTTATGATATGTGTTGTTGTATGAAGAATATTGTTCAGGTCTTAAGGAGAACATGTAAACTCCACACAGACAGCACTCAAGGTCAGGACTGAACTGGGTTTCTGGAACTGTGAGGAGAAACATTTTTATGGAAAAAAAGATTTTAAATAGCAGTTCAGATACAACATAATACCTTCCATGTTTAACTGTGATGGAAAATATTAACTAGGCACATTTCAGGCACTCTTTCCCTATAATTATACTTTATATTGCTGCTTAATTACTCTGGCGCTTGCTGTAACTGGCAACATTGAAAAAAATACTGAAACATGTGGGTAGGTAGTAAACCCATCAAAATTTGGGTTAACGCTTGAAATCCTATTTGAAGTTCTGTTTCTAGTTTACACTTACACAGGGAATGTTCAAAAAAAAAGGGGCTGCCCCTCACACTCAGTCCCCAATTCCTGTTGCTGCACTGATTTCTGGTGAATCAAATTGATTGTCAGACCTGGGAGCCGTTGACAGTCTCATCAGCTGGAGAGTGAGCCAGTCTTCAGGGTGATTGATACTGATGCTCTGCCTCCTGGACTGCATAGTCTGAGGCTGTTTTCCCTGGAGTGAAGGAGGTTGTGGGATGACCTTATAAAAGTTCATAATATCGTGAGAGGCATTAACAGCCCTTTTCCCAAAATATCAGCAATCCATTTCCCTCCACAGATGTGCCTGACCTGCTGAGTTTCTCCACCTTGCTCTGTGTTGGCCCAGACACTAGCATTTATGCTCTCCTGTGTTTCCTTGTTTTTAAATGCTCTGCCGAGAAAAAAACCCTTCCGTTTACCTTGTCTAATTTTCATCCACTTTGATTACATCTCTCCTCATTCTTCTAAATTTTAACAAAAACAACACCAGCCAATCTGAAATTTCACTGCAATTCCTGTTCACCAGCACAAAGCACAGGTGAACAGGTGGCTTTTAAGCTGGTGGCCTTACAAGAAGTGTGTCAGGGAAAGGACCAAGGTAGGTAGCCTATTATCTCTTAGGCCATTAAACTGTCCCACAACTCGATATGATCTGGGTTGATCTGTCCAAGGCCTCACCTCTTCTTCTGTGCTAGTTCCCTATAGCTCTCAATTCCTTTTTTATTGACTTCCTCTTTAATAGCCCTCAATGATCCAGCTTCTGCAACACTCCATGTAGGCTCAGTGTCCACTTTATTGAGCACCTCCTCTACTTAAAAAAGTGGCCACTGATTGTATGCTTGCAGTCTTCTACTGCTGAAGCCCATCCATTTCAAGGTTTGACATGTTGTGCATTCAGTGATGATCTTCTGCACACCACTGTTGTAACACATGGGCCCTCCTGTGAGCTTGAACCAGTATGGGCATTTTTCCCTGACCTCTTACATTTACGAGCGTTTTCACGCATTAAACTGCTGCTCTCTGGATATTTCATGTTTTCACACCATTCTCTGTAAACTCGAACGACTGTTGTGTGTGAAAATCCCTGGAGATCAGCAATTTCCGAGATACTCAAACCACCCCTTCTGGCACCAATAATCATTCCACGGTCAAAGTTACTTAGATCAGATTACTTCCCCATTCTGATGTTTGATCTGAACAAAAACTGAAGCTCTTGACCATGCTTGAGTGCTTTTATGCATTGAGTTGCTGCCATACAATTGACTGAATAACTATTTACGTTAACAAGTAGGCGTATAGTTGTACCTAATGAAGTGGCCACTGAGTTTATGTTATATAGAATTTATGTTAATTTAGGCTTATGTAGACTAAAGTTTGCTATGTTTGTAAAGTTCATCTGCTGCTGCAAAACTCATTTATACCTTGTGCATTTATGCTTATGACAACAAACTTAGAATTCCACACACTCACCACCAACTACATGATGAACTTGCTACGTTTTAACTGACTGTTCAACTAATCTTGTAACTACGTTCTTTCTCTCTAGTTTCTCCCACTAGTGGAAATATCTCAACATCAACCCTCTCAGGGTATATTTCAGTTCTCTGCCTCAGCAGGCCATCGAGACTGGATCACTAGGGGTATTTAGAGGCAGGAGAAATATTTTCAAAGGATCAGGCAATTGAGGGGTATGGGGAACTGGCACAGAAGAAGAGATGAATTCTGGAGATATTCTACTGACTTTGGCACTTCAGACTAAGTGTGGATAAGTGAGATTAGTATAACTAAGTACAATAGTAGGCATGGACGATGGGCCAAAGAGCCTGTTTCACTGTTGTATGACTCTATGATGTAATTGCTCTCTAATCAAAGTAAACATTTTATTCTTGCACAGCTTGCTGTACGTGGCACAGGATCCTTCCATTACTCTGGGGGTGAAACATGTCGGTGTAATGGACAGCAAACAGTGGAGGAAACCTGGAGTATCTGTCTCAAATACCTCTAACTTTAAATTATTGTTAGAAGTGTGTCCCACACAAAGCCTGCTAACAGAAAAACAAATTCAATCCTTTATTCCAAAATGCTTTCAAGCATTTATAGTGCATTGTAAAAGCTGGCTAATTAAGTGTTACTCTCCAATGAACTTGGGGTACTTCCACCCTTAAAACTGATTAAATTATATAAATTGCTAGCTGTTTACTAGCATCAGAATCCCTGTTACTTTCTCTCCTGTACCACTTGCTATTTATCTCACTGAAGTTAGTAACTGTTGGAAATGCTAGATCTCAAGGGTAAATCAGTCTCAAAGCCTCTTACTGAATTACCATGGTGAAGTCCCATCTACTCTTTCAGGTGAATGTTAGGGCCATATTCTCAAAGGATAGCCTTGATAATGTTCTTTACTCAATCATCATCATGTATTAAAAAAGTTGATCAGTTCATTTTCACTTAGCTGTGTGTTGGATCTTATCGTGCACTGATTGGTTTGCTGGTGTTTCTGTATCTCCCATTCTCCCTCACACACGTACAAACACATATTCTCTCCTTCTGTCTTATCTCTTTCCCTCTCCATCCTCTCTTCCTTTCTCTCTCCCTCTCCATCCTCTCTCTTTTTCTCTACCCTCTCCATCCACTCTTTCGCTTTCTCTCTCCCTCTCCATCCTCTCTTCCTCTTTTTCTCTACCCTCTCCATCCTCTTTTTTTCTCTACTTCTCTTCCCATGCATTTCTCTCTTTCTATCTCTTTCTCTCTCTCTCTCCCCTCTGGCCTGCCCCTCTCTCATTTCTAGTATTGTCTCTCTCCCTCTCTCTCACTCTTCTCTCCCCTCTTTCTCACTTACCCCTTCTTCTCCCATCTCTCTCTCTCTTTCCTCTCATCTCTCTCCTCCTATCTCTCTCTCTCTCCCTCTCCCCCCATCTCTCTCTCTCTCTCTCTCTCTCTCACACACACACACTCTACAGCATTCTTTCTGCTCAGAAGCACTCAGCCTCTATGACATGTTCACAGTTGTCTGAAGAATGATTGCTGCTGGAGGTGGAGCAATAATTGGTGTGAGATAATGTTATAGACAGCTGAGAAGTAGGAACCTAAGTGGGATCAGTGGCATAGCTTCTTGTTTTCCAGTCTGTCAGTTTTTCCCTAAGCTATGGATTTGTTGTCATCGGCTCCTGATGAACCCACTGACATACTTGTCACAAAATGAATTTTTCACTCCTCACTTGATTGACTCCATTTGTCGGATGTAACTTACAAAGTCACAAAAAAAAACAATTTGCTGCACCACCCCTCTCTCGTCGCCATTCTCCTAACCCGTCACTTCGCAGTCTGATGTTTATGGACTATGAGCTAAATTAAGTTAACAATAAAGCGCTTATAGCAAAATATCTGCTGGAGCAACTCAGCACTATTGAAGGCAAAGGGATGGACAATGTTTCGGTTCAAGACCCTCCATCTGGACTGGGAGTGCAGAGGGTAGATAGCCAGTATAAAGAAGTAAGAGGGAGGGGTGAGGAGAGGCTGGGAGGTGATACATGGAACCAGATAAGTGAAAGATGATGGGCAGCTGAAATCAGGTGGAGGAGGGGACAGGAGGGTGAATAAAGGGGGAAGAAACCCAGGTGGATAGCTCAGTGAGTGATTGGCAGACAGAACCAGGTGAAGGAGGGAAATGAGTCTTGGATGGAATGGAAAACGTGAGAGGCAACCTGGGTGGAGAGATGGGAGTGAGTGGCCTGAAAGTGGAAAATAGAATTTCTTTATTACTGGGCTGTAGGTTACCCATATGGAATATAGAGTGCTGTTCTTCTAACCTGTGTTTGGTTTCACCCTAGATGTGGAGAAGGTGAGGACAGACAATTTGGTGTGTGCTTATATTTTCTTCTGTACTTTTTATTATTTTGGGATGTCCTAAAGGGGCTTACAGCCAATGAAATAATCTCTAAAGTGCTGTAATCACATAGGAAACACAGTAACCAATCTGCGCACAACTTCCCAAAAACAACAATGTCTACATTATCGAAATTATAGTAATGATGTTTAAGGAATAAACGTTGCCCAGAATGTCTTTTTTCATCAAAATACTGATTCATCCAGACGACAGCATCTTTGTCAGTGCTGCACTCCCTCGGAAGTACACATGAGCATCAATCCCGCTGTGTCGACCTGGTTAAAGAAGACATAGCAAGGAATCTTCTAACTAACTTTACCCACCAAAGCAGTTTGATAGGACGGAATACACTACGTAATTAGTTTAATCAAGATGGTTAAAAGTATTATTATTATTATATGCAGTTAATAAAAATATGAAAAAAGAATTTAAATTTAACTTAAGTCCAATGAGAACTAAAGGACCAGAGCCACATTTTAGATTTATTTCTTGAGAGATCGCCGCAGCTGCTCGAATAGCTGCTCTGTTATTTGCCTCAGTTGATCCATAAGTTTCTGTTTTCCATGTTTTTGATCATAAGATTTCTCTTGGCTCCATGAACCATCCAGGCTATTGAATTTGCATCAGTCTTTCAAGCACAGCCAAGCACCGCACATCTTACCGAATAAAATTACTCATTCTTAATGAGTTGCCTCTAAACAAAGTGACCACAGGTCTGAAGGGCGAGGCTTGATAGGGGCCTAAGGGGCAAAGTTTTCCATGCAGATGATGATGAGTATACAGAACGAGTTGTCAGATGAAGTGGTTGAGGCAGGTACAATTGGATCAAAGCATTTTAGTTATGTGTGGTACCTTTACTCATCGGTAATACCATTACTTCAGAAAGGATAGATCGGGTACACGGATGAGAGGGGTTTGCAGGGATATGCTCTGGGTGCAGGTAGATGGAACCATGCAGATCAGGTCGTCATTGACTGGAGGGAATGAAGAGCCTTTTTCTGTGTTGTAGTACTCTCTGATTCTAATATTTGAAGCCCTGCAGATAATTACAGAGAAATTGCTGGGACAGGTATAAAGTATGTTCACAATCCTAATGCAAGGCTCTCAACCTAGAACTTTAACCAACTCCCTGTCCCCACAAATGCTGTCTGATCCATTGAGCTCGTCCAGCAGCTTGTTTTCTGCTCCAGACCCAAGCAACCGCAGCCTTTTAGAGGTATAGAGAAATACAATACAGAAAGAGTCCGTTCATCTCGCTGAGCCAAGCCGACCACCTACAGTAATCATACATAGATTTTATTTTGTATTTTTCTCACATTCCCAGCACCATCTCCCAAGTTCTACCAAGTTCATTTGCCAGTTTGATTCTGCAGGTTTCCAATCCCAAACAATAATTTCACTGACACTTGCATTCTCCCCAGGTCTTTGGGGCAGAGAGCTCTGGATTGCCATGATCCAACTCAGACTTCTATTGTCGCTGATAGATATTCCCCAGCCTAAGTGATATAATCAAGATCAAGATGGTGGCGCGACGCAGCTTGCAGCGGCCACTCCGGAGCTGATATGTTATTTGTTATTTGTTAAGCGGGGTGCCATGCGCAATCCTAATCTAATGAAAAACAGACGTGGGAGCACGGAGCACGGAGGAACATCTGAAAATCTCAAGGAAGGCCCTCTTCATTGCTGCAGCTGCTGCTGTGAGGTCTGGGTCTCTGCTGAGAAGAACAGGCCCCCAGTCCTCGGGGTTGTGTTGCCGGTGGCCATTGGCAAGGGCGTCTTAATACGCTCAGCAGAGGGTGGTGCTCGGAGAAGCTGTGCCGGAGGGGATGGTTGGAGGCTCGGAGGTTCGACGGACTTGGAGTCCACTGCGGTCAGGTCGCTTTCAGTTTGTGCTGTGTCTGTGAGGCTGAGTCAGGTGGCGCTGTGGAGGTCCATAGCGGGGGAATTCCCTTCTGCCGCTGGCATGGGATGATGAGTCTATTGGGACCCTGAGGACTTGTGGAAACTGTGTGGTGGTTTCTTTTGAACTTAGTCTTTTAACATCTTTGGACTGTTTTTACAGTGCCCACGGTCTGTTTTTTTAATCAAATTATGGTATTGTTTGCACTGTTGTAACTATGTGATTTTGTGCAGGTCTTGTAGCTTTAGTTTTTGGTCTTGTTTTGTCTAGTGGAAGCGGAGCTCCTTTCCGGGGAACGTGTTAAGATGGTAGTGCGATATTACTATGCAGCAACCTCTCCGGACTCTGGATTGGGGATTGCCAAACATTATGTGGATTTTCTAGAGTAGTCTATTTTGTCATGTGCTTTATTGATATCATTCTGGAGGAATGTTGTCTCATTTTTTTATCTGCAATGCATTTTTTGGTTTTTAAATGGCAATAAACCTGAATCTGAATCTGAATCTGATAATATAAAGCTTCTTTGCTGCAATATTTGACGCCACACTTGCAACAGTCATATTGAAAGGGCTCCACCCAAGAAGTGAATTATGATATGAATGTTGTTATATAACTGCAGGTTCTAATTGTAGGTTTATTATTAAAGGTCTAGACAATGGTCATGTTGAAAACAATATACAAGAAAATAGAAGAAAGAGTTGGACACTCAGCCACTCAAGCCTCCTCCACCATTCAATGTAATCATAGTTGATTTTTGGTTCAAGATTCACCTCTTTTACTGCATTTGTTCTCCATTGTCCTCAATTCCTTGATCTTCCAAAAATTTTTCGACCTCCACTTTAAATACTTTTGATGAGTTAGTTTGGATGGGACAAAAAAGGAACAAAGAATGGTATAGCACTAGAAGACCATATGACCATAAGGCATATGGACAACATTAGGCCATTCAACCCATTGAGTCTGCTGCACCATCTGATCACGACAGAGTAACTTCCCTTCTCAACCCCAGTTTCCTGCCTTCTCCCTGATGCCTTTACTTATCAAGAATCTTCAACCTTTTTTTAAATATACACAATGACTTGGCCTGCACAGCTGTATGTGACAATGAATTCCACAGATTCACCATGCTCTCACTAAATAAATTCTTCCTCATCTTTGCTCTCTGCGTTGTCCCCAGAAAGCCCAGCCTTTGCTGTTTTGCCATCATCCCTACTAGAGACCCCTTCCAATCAATTTTGGCCAGCTCCTCTCTCATGTCTCTATGATTTCCTTCGCTTCACCATAATACTGATACATCTGACTTTATATTCTCTCTGTCAAACTGAAGGGTGAATTCTATCATATTAGGATTATGGTCTCCTAATAGCTCCTTTACCTTAAACTCTAATCAAATCTGCTTCAATACACAACATCCAGTCCAAAATTGCTTTTCCCCTTGCGGGTTCAACCAGAAGCTGCTGTAAAAAGTCATCTCATATGCATTTAAAAATTCCTCCTCTTTGGATCCAGCACCAACCTGATTTTCCCAATCTATTTGCATGTTGAAATCCCCAATGACTAACATTGACCTTATTATATCCCTTTTCTTTTTCCCATTGAAATATATATCCTCCATTCTGGCTACTGTCCAGTGGCCTGTATATATTTCCCATCAGGGTCTTTTTACCCTTGAAGCTTTTTAACACAGCTCTCAAGGATGCTACACCTTCCGATCCTACGTCACCTCTTTCTAACAATTTGATTTCATTTTTTTCCCAGCAAAGCCACTACACCCACATACCTCCCTGCCTGTGCTTTTGAAAAAATGTTTATCCTTGAATGTTAAGCTGCCAACTATGACCTTCTTTCAGCCAGGTCTCAGTGATGCCCACAATATCATACAGGCAAAACTCTAATTGCTCTACAAGATCATCTACTTTATTCTGTTTACTGTGTCCATTCAAATATGACATCTTGAATTCTGTATTCATCACCCTTTTCGATTTTGTCCCCATGTTACACTATAACTCATCCCACTGACTGCAAGTTTGCTCTGAAACCTGCCTGTTCATTCTCACAGTCTCACTACACATTGCATTGACTTGTATACGAACTGCCTCATCTTCAGCCCTATCACTCTGGTTCCCATCCCCCTGAAAACTTAGTTTAAACCCTCTTCAACTGCTCCGGCAAACCAGCCTGCATGCAAATTGATCCTCCTTAGATTCAGGTGTAATCCACCATTTTTGTACATGTCATACCTCTTCCCTGGATGAGACCCCAATGATCCAGAAACCCTACCCCCTGCACCACTTCCTCAGCCACTCATTCATGTGTACCATCATCCTATTTAGCACCTGGGAAGCGACACACCATCCTGGCATCCCTTTCAAGGCCACAGAATCTTCTATCCGTCCTCCTAACTATTGAATCTCCTATCACTTCCACTCTGCCTGACTTTACCCTTCCCTGTTAAGCCTCAGAACCGGCCACAGTGACACCGGCCTGGGCGATGCTGCTGAGCTCTGATAGGTCATCTCCCTCAGCAGTATCCAAAGGGGTATTCTTGTTGCTGAGGCGAATGGCCCCAGGGAAACTCTGCACTGACTGCTTACTCCCCTTACTTTTCTTGGTGGCCACCCATCTAGTATCTGAAGCCTGTAGGCTGGATGTGACTACCTCTAGTAAAAGACTCATCTATGAAGTTTTCAGTCTCCTGAATGGTCCTGGGTTCAGGTCAAGTTCCTTAACCTTGCCAATCAGGACCTAAAGCTGGGTGCCCTTCCTGCAGATGTAGTCATCAGGGAGACCTTAGTTACCCTGAAATCCCATATCTCAGAAGACGAGCAGGGCACTACCTGAACTACCATCCTGCCTACACAGAACACCTCCTACTTCTCAAACTTAAGCTCCAACTTGCACCTGTTCTTGCCTAAGCCTGTTGATCCAAATCCTGACCACTGTAACACAACTCTACATTTCATTACATTAACCTTTTAATTCCAAGGAACTTTTTGTAATCCTCCTCTAGACCCTCTCCAACGCCACCACATCCTTTCTTAGAGATGGAACCCAAACTGCTCATAATATTCCAAATATGGACTGCCTTATAAATCCTCAGCATTACATCCTTTATATTCTAGTTCTCTTAAAATGAATGCTAACGTCGTGTTTGCCTCCTTACCACTGACTCAAACTGCAAGTTAACCTTTAGGGAATCCTACACTTGGGTTCTCAAATCCCTTTGCACTATCAATTTCTGAATTTGTTCCTTGTTTAGAAAATAGACTACATCTTTATTTCTTCGATGAAAGTCTATGACTATATGCTTCCCTGCACTATATTCCATCTGCCACTTCTTTGCCCACTCTTCCAATCTGTCCAAGTCCTTCTGCAAAGTTCCTGCTTCCTCAACACTACCTGCTCCTCCACCTACCTTTGAATCATCCAGAAATTTGGCCACAAAGCCATCGATTCCATCATTTAGGTGATTTACATATAAGGTGAAAAGTAGTGGACAGCTGTGAAACATCACTAGTCAGTGGCAGCCAACTAGAAAAGACCCCTTATATTTTGATTCTTTGCCTTCTCCCAGACAGCCTATCTCTGTCCATGCTGGTATATTTCCTGTATTAAACAGGGGCTCTTACTGGAACAGGTCCTTTAGCCCAACAGGTATGTGCTGAAGATGATGCCAATTTAAATTTATATAGTCAGGCTGCATATGGTCTATATCCTTCCATTCTCTGACTTCATGCATCCCTACTTTCTTAGAAGTTTGTGAAGAGTCAGCATGTCATTTAAAACCTTAACAAACTTCTGTAGATGTGCACTGGAAAGAACATTGACTGGTTGCATCAGGGCCTAGTCGGGAAACACCAATGCGCTTGAACAGAAGAGCCTACAAAAAGCAATGGATACAGCCCAGTCCATCACGGGTAAAGCCTTTCCCACTATTGTGCACAACTATGTGAAATGTTGTCACAGGAATGCAGCATCCATCATCAAGGACCTCTACCTCCAGGCCATGCTCTCTTCTTGTTGCAAAGGTACAGGAGCCTCAGGACCCACACAAGTTCTAGAACAGTTATTAGCGCTCAACCATTATGCTCTTGAACCAAAGAGATAGCTTCAATCAGCTTTACTTGCCTCACCTTTGAACTGTTCCCACAAACTATGGACTCACTTTCAATGGCCCTTCATCTCAGGCTCTTGGTTTTGATTTATTTATTATTTCCTTTTCTCTTTCTTTTTGTATTTGCATAGTTTATTATATTTTGATTGTTTGTCTGTCCTGACAGAGGTAATCTTTCATTGACCCTATTGTGTTTCTTGTATTTGCTGTAAATGCTCACAAGAAAATGAATTACAACTTTATATATGGTGACATATAGGTACTTTGACAATAAATTTACTTTGAATTTCGAACTTTGAACTTCTGTCTAAAAGCTTCTTAAGCGTTGCTATCATATCTGCTTCTACCACCTCCCCTAAATGCATGTTCCAGGTACCTATCACTCTCTTTATTTGTATCCGAGAATCAAACAGCACATTGTTGACTTCAGTCCCTGTGTCCGAGCTCCAAGTTTGTTGGAAGTTTTGCATTTGTTGAGTTTGCGTTGTGCTTCTTGTCTTTTAGCAAGTATAGTTTGATGATGGTAGCAGAAGATAGTCCAGAGAGATTAATTAGATTGTTGGCCACAAGACCATTAGACATAGGAGCAGAATTAGGTCATTCATCCCATTGGGTCTGCTTCCCCATTTCATCATAGCTGATTTATTACCCCTCTCAACCCCATTTTCCTGCCTTCTCCCTGTAACCTTTGAAGCCCTGATCAATCTCTAAGAAAACCTATATTACAGATCACATTTAGCTAGGTTATTTTGAAAGTATTGAAAATAAATTTAATACAAGTAACACATTACAGCAGGGTAAGACTTCTGATAGCAATGATTAAACTGCTAAATAAAAATTCAGAATCAGTTGTATTATCACTGACTTACATGATATTAAATTTGTTGGTTTGTGACAGCAGTACAGTATAAATACTTACAATTACTATAAATTACAACAATAAATAATTAGTGCAAAACAAAAGGGAATAGCAAGGTAGTGTTCACGGGTTCGTGGACCATTCAGAAATCTGTTGGCGGAGAGGAAGAATCTGTTTCTGAACCACTGAGTGTGGGCCTTCAGGGCCCCTACCTCCTCCCTGATATTGTGTGCAATAATTTTCCCTTAAAACAAGCATAGATATTTCAAGCAGCCTACAGAAAGTTAATGAGGATAATATGCAGGGTGGGCTTGAGAGGGTTCTGTAGCCTAAGAGGCTCTGGCAAGAAAGCTTTCTTGTGCTGCTATTACAATGATTCATATGCGAGCATTCGTTGCAGGGAGAAATTAAATTTACAGTTACAGAGTATTAATCAGCAAGCATCTGTCTTTCGGTTTGATTTTTTTTTGCAAAAACAGAACTATTTCTGTCACTTGTAAATAACTAGATGCTCTTACAGCTTCATTACAGATAGATTACTGCTCAAAAGATAAGCTTCTGCCTCTCAGCCTACACGTTAATGCCATCTGAAAGCACTACAAGTAAATACTTCAAAAAGCTGCTACTTTCGGGACATCTGTCTTCAATCAAAAAACAGCTGATCACTGCTTTATGATGGCATTCTTAATCTATGAGGGTTTCACTGGCTGTGCGGAGCAACATATATCAATCCAGCTTCTGTGGAAACCTGAGTTGGATTTTACAAGCTTGATCTAGTGAAGGAGCAGGTACTTACCATACTTTCTGTACTTGAGACATTTTCAGTCCACTTGCCCCTCACACTGGTGGCATCAGGGGATGTTGGGGTCATATCATCTTTATGTAACCTGTTTCATAAAGGATGCAGAGCAAAAAATATGGATTTTTTTTCTTAAAATGAAAGCTCTGTTGAGTAGCATTACTAGCTCTGGATGGTCTGAATAATTTGTCTTCCAACGATTCTGAATCTGAATCCGAGATTTTATGTATGTACTTACAAACTATCCTCACTCCCTACACCTACAGAGTCAATGAGCCGTAGAGGAGACGCAGCACAGAAACAAGCCCTTCCTTTACACAAATTCTACCCGAGCCTACTCTCTTCTCCCTCTCCAATTCCCATCAGTTCCCCACAGATTCTACCTCACCTCTTGGGGCACTTCGCAGAGGCCAATTAACCTACCAGTCTGCACGTCTTCAGAGGTTTGAGAGAACTGGAGTACCTGGAAGAAATCCACTCATCACAGGGAAAACATACAAACTCCATAAAGATAGGTCCCGACGTCAGAGCTATGAGGCAACAGATCCATAGGGCTGCCCTCGATGAACAGATTATCTCCCCATCATTATGGAAGTGTGTTCAATCTATGGAACTTGAGTTGAAATAGATACTGTTATCAGTTTACTGAACAAATGTATTCTGCTTTTTGCAAGACCGCCTTAGTATAAACTAATTGATACAATAGTGTGATAGCACCCTTAAACCTTTTAACTCATTAATAAGTTACCAGCATCACATCCAAGCCTGGTGTTAATATCCAACTTTAACCAGCTGTTACCAACAGTGTGGGTTTTGATGACGCATTGCAGAGAGTGTTAGCTTTACCATATAGCTATAGGTTTGGAGTCTACAGCCTACAGCTTGAAGTGCATTCCTTTGAAACTGATTTCAAACCTTAAGTTGTGTGGAAATAGATTAGTGTTCCCTACCTAGACCGTAAATAATGTGGTCAAACTTCCAAATATTAACCCAATGTACTGTAATTCATCAAAATGCAAATCTGTCATATTTAATAAAAGAGAGAGACTAATTATTCAAATAAATGCATTTTTACATTCTGTTTTGTGACCTGACATAATAAGAGATCAATCACCCTCATGTCAGCTCTCAACACACACCCATCAATTCTGCCTTGATATGTTTTTGCTAACAGCAATGACCGCTGACCATTTACAGTGGTCACTTTGCCTAGCGGCTCGTCTTGGTGATGTGGGAGGAGGTTGGACACCCAGAGGAATTGTACGTGGTCGCTCAGGAGATCGTGAAAAAACCCCATACTCAGATCTCTGAGGAAGCAGCGCTGCAAAATGAAAATACTGGAAACACAGAGCAAGTTGGGCAGTGTCTATGGAAGGAGAAACTTGAGTTAATACTTCAAGTCAGAGATCCTTTAATAGATCCTTCAAGAGGGAAACCGAGATTTAAAATGACAGTCTTAAGTCATGATAAAAATTGGTGGGAGGGATGGTCAGGACAAAGGATTTTGTTTGTATGTCAAGCCATATGGGACAATAAAAGGGTGAATTCATAAACTCCATTCACTACTCGCAGCACCCTGTGTCACCCATAATGTTTTCTCATATTTTTTCATTAGTACTTCAATGGTAATAGATGTTAAGAATCTCTGAACACCAAGAATGATTGAAGACTATTGAAGAATCACTCACAGCTGACGATGCTTGGGGCAGGTAGTTCCTCAGTGGTGTTCCAGGAGCACTGTCACTACGTGAACCAGCAAGATTGGACCTCCTCATCAAGACAAGGCATGCATGGGCTTAAGGAGAAAATAATTCTAGAACTGGGGAACAAAACACTTTGACAACAGAAGCAATTAGTAACTCAATGTAGGTCCAACCTAGTGGAAATCAAAGCCACACCATTACACTGGGAAGAGAGAACTACCTGGATGTGATTTTAATTACCTATATTTTTCTGCCATTATCCTCTGTATCAGTCTAAGGTGACTTTGCAAGCAACACCATCTATCATTAGTCTCAGTGAAGCTCTGAAAACACTAATTGTACAATTCCTCAGGAGGCAGGAAGGAAATAATCAGTTTACCGTCCTTTTGCACCTCCCATTACCTGAGATGTCCTTTTCAAATTTGGACAGGGAAATCAGATACAGCCTCTTGTAGTGCAGGATGGTCCCAGAGCTAACTGCATTGTAGAAGAAAAAAAAAGAACTCGAATTATAACAGCATTTCAATATACTCTACAGCTGCTGGAGTATGGTCACTGCAGTAGAATAGGAAACACAACAGCCAATTTGTACAGAGGAAGCTCCCACACAGCAATGTGAAAACTGTTACTCTGTTATAGTAATGCAGACTGAGGGACAAATACTAATCAAGAATAATGCCCTGTTTTTGATAAAGTTACAGTCATAAGACTTTTACATTCACTTGGCATCAATTTTGATAGTTGTAGACTTTTGCCCAGAGTGGAAAGACAACCATTAGAGGACATAACTTTGAAGGGAGTTGGGTAAAGTTTAAAGATCTATGAGGTGTGTTTTTGACATAGATGGATATATAAGTGCCTGGATGTGCATTCAAGGAAGTAATGGAAACAGACATGGCAGAGGCACTTACGGTTCTCTTAGGCACAGGGACATACAATGAATGGAGAGACATGGACCATGTGCAGGCAAAAGGGATTAGCTTGAATGGATGACATTCAATTAATTAGCTAATCAGGGGCCAAAAACCCTGTTTCTGTGCTGTACTGTTCTATGTTCTATGTATACCGAGAGTGCTCAGAATGTGCTGCCCGGGAGGTTTTAGGACTGAATTTAAAAAAAGCAATTTTTAAGAGGAATTTTGAAAGGCAGGGAATGGAGTGATATAGACCATGTGTAGGCAGATGGGATTATTTTTAACAAGCATTGTGCTTGGAGAAGGCATTATTGGTCAGAAGGCCAGTGTCTGTGCTGTATGACCTATAGAAAATCTTAACTGGAATCAAGGGAGCCTGTGTGGTCCAGACAGAGGGAACTCCCGATGAGGATGTTAGGGTTATGAATGAGCTTGATAAGATAGCTGTAAAATAGATGCTTCCAGATCTTTAAGGGTAACCACATGAGGGAGCAATCCTTTGATTTAAAAGTGCTTGATTTTTTTAAAATGGAATAACCGACTCTTTGCAAAACATGACTTTGTTGTGTGAAACTATTTTTTACCATATCAAATGGCACATGACCCTCGTTACATTGGAATACACTATACTAAAATACCCATAATGTGTTTACCCACCATTTTTGGTGAACAAACTTTTACTACTGAAGTGATTTTCAGGAAGATAACTCTTTTATAAAATGATGAATGGATGTGGATGTAGTCTGGTAGGTTATGTAATGAGGGGTCATGAGAGGTTAAATGCAGTCATAAACCAGTTGGGCTGCAGGGCCTATGTCCCCAGCTAAAATGTCGGCTGTCGATTTCCCACAACAGATGCTGCTCGACCTGCTGAGTTCCTTCAGTGCCGTGTTTGCTGTTCCACTCTGCAGTCTCTTGCATCCCTATTTCTCTGCCATGCAACTGGTGTGACTCTGGTTCATTCCCTGTCTAACCGAGCAGGTGAAATTATTCATGAGAGCATAAATCTGTTGACCCCTCATCCTGTAGAACAGTGGTATCTACACCCAGGAGTGTGCAGACGGACCTAGAGCAGTCAGAAAGGAGATGTTTATTCAACAGCGGGAGCAAGCAGCTTTACACAGGTTAATAAACAACAGAATGTGGCTGACTATCTTTGAATCTTGGTAAATGGCAGCTTCAGCTTGGATTTATCCATGTGTTTCTGTTTGTAATTTAACTTAAAGCCCACTATAACATAATGACCATTAAAAGGGACAACTTTGCTTTATACTGGAGCAGCTGTGATCCATACATAAGCCAAAAGCAGCTGATGCCAAAGTCTGCCATGTTGCTTTAGTGAGCTTAGCTTTTGTGGTAACATACATGTCACATATGATTCTCACTGTCAGCAGAGGCTAGAGAACATTACAATAACAATATGCAGTATACCTAATTTCAGATTTTAAGTTGATGGATAGACATTAGCATTTTAAACAGCAGATAGTATTGATACTGAAGGGAGCATGAAATTTGTTACAAGAATTGTTAATATAGGAATACAATGTCCTGGTATCGACCGAGAATGTTGTGGTGTCTGTGTGCTGATGCTGCTCATTTTCTGAATCTTAAAGCAGTGGCAGGTGACATAAAGCATAAGTGGGAATAGGATATTGGTCCCTCCTGCCTGTTCCACCATTCAGCAATATCATGTCTGATCTTTTACTCCAATGCTACTTCCCTGCACTAATCCCTTCCTAGTCAAGTTGCAGTCAATGGATGCTTGATTCCTCCAATATCCACAAGTCTTTGTTTTGAGTATACTGAGTGACTAAACCTTCACAGCTCTCTCATGTTAGTCTGGAGTGACCTACTTTAAGACTGTTCCTCAACATTTCAGCCAGGGGAAACAGCTCCCGGTGTACCTGACTGGGGATTGGTACATGCAGACCAGCTGGATGGTGTATTCAAGAATATCTTCAACCCCTTGCTTCTGTAGTCAGAGGTTTTCATTAGCTTCAAAAAAGCAGCTAAAGTGTTGGTGTTCAAGAAGCACATGGTGATCTTCCTCAGCTACTGTCTGGTAACATTTACGTCCACCATAATGACGTGCTTCAAAAGGATGGTTATGGCACTCCAGCCTCAGAAGTGACTTGGATCCTCTTCAATATGCCTGTTGCCACAGTAGGTCATCAGTAACTGTTATTTCACTGGCTCTCCACTCTGTTCTGGATTGTCTGGATAACAGAAATGCAATACACCAGGCTACTGTTCACCAACCTCATTTTGACTATGAAGGGTCTCAACCCAAAATGTTGATTGTGCATGTTTCTCCAAAGATGCTGCCCAGCCTGCTGAGTTCCTCCAGTGCATTGTGTGCGTTCCTTGCAATTTCCAGCATCTGCAGAATCATTTGTGTTTATACACAGTCAGTGGGTCTCCATGAAAACTTTGAGCACTGGCTTGAAATTTGTACTCAAGCTTCTGGAGTGCAAAAGTGCTATTGGTCTGCTGTGTGCTGTCATTTTTCCTCTAGAGAATCACTGCTTCCGTGCTGGGAAGGTGTTACTGTAATCTTGATGAGATAGCCGTGGAAGGCAATTCAACTGACCTCTTGCTCTGCCCTGGAACTTGTGTTAAACGGGGTTCAGTAAGCTATTGCACTGAGTGTGAAGATGCAATTCACGTTTAACCATTGCTCCACCACTAGCATTGTTCCCTTCATTGAAGGGTGTCATTAATGTTCATTAAAAAGATACTGTAGTTATGCAACTTCTTCACTTTTTTTCTTTAACTAAATATTTTGTCATTTTTATTAAATAGCTTACACTGAAGGCTGTTGATATCTGAAGTGTACTGCCAGAGGATGTAATGGAATCAATTACTGTGTCTGGTTGAAACAGATAAGGTCCAGAAGCACGCAGCCCTGATCTCTGCAGATGGGTAAGTAGACCAGCATGGCAGTAATGGGCCAAAGGGTTTGTTTCTGTGCTTTACAACATTATGACTAACTACAGTTTAATGCATTCTAAATAAATATGATTTTAAAATATTTTCAACTATGTTACTATTATATTTTCTGTAATTTCTAAATATTACTTTATTTTTTGGTTTATTTTATGTTATATGATGGGATATTTATGTTTGTAATTAATTAACTGCAGGTAACTGTTTTTTAATAAATGTGCTGTTGTTTAAGGTCTCTTCAGTTTTTAATTGCCTTAATTATTTGATTCTTTTCAGCTGCTTCCAAATGTCTTTGATTATCAGAGACAATTGGAAAGAATGAAAAGTCCGCAGGTTTGCACTGCTCCGGGCCTAGTGACTTTGCTTTGTGGAACAACTGCTTTGGTGGGGTACCAAGCTTCTTTGAGAGCCAAGGGGCCATTGAATTTTGTGTGGCTTTGGGGCTAGCACAAGGGGTTTGGCACAAACTGTGAGGCATAGGCTGGATACAGTATAACTGAGCCAGTATCTCAGAAACTCAACATAGAATTGTTGCAGGTACTGCAGCAATCTCACGGTAGGTTTGTCTGCTCCAGATGTTCTTTTACACAGCCACTTGTCTGGTAACACTTTCTTCATAGAGACTTGCACAGACTGGAGAAAATCATCAGTCATTTTCTGAGTATTCCCCAAGGAATGCCCACTGCACAGTTGATCGAAACCAAACCACCAACGTGCCAATCACTTTCATTGCATGAATTAGTCATGTATATTAGAGAAGGAATTGAATGAAAAATTATTGAACAGAAGTATGGATTTTTGTAATCAAATCTTCATGACAGGAATAGCACAATTTGTGGTTTTTATAATTTGATTCAATGCACTGGGAAAATAAATATTTTGATAATTACATTATTAAGCTAATTTTGCTCCTTTAAGGCCAGCAAACCTTTGGCAACAAATAAGGAGAGAATTCCTCTATGGTCTGTTACTGGAATCAGTTAACACGTTCGATTCCTTTTCAAGGGTACAGTAATTCAGTGAAGTAGTTAATGTTTTTCTTTTTAAACAGATTATAACTTTCACATATTCAAGAAGTATATATATCATTGTGCTAACATTAAATTTGGAGAGGCATTTAACATGAATGGTTATTTGGTAGGTAATTTCCAATTTTCAGATTTTAATAAAATTGAATTTCTGTCAATATTTTGTTAAATGGATTAATGAATATTGAAGAGTTTAAAACCTCAAGGATATTTGGTAATGGGTGTGAGTACTGTTAAGTCACTAATTACTGAAGTAAGATGGTGTGCCGCACGTGCACGGTAGCACAAGCTATGCTTCCGCATATTAAGCAGGCAGGAATATACAGTAAGCATCGACGGGAAAATCCTTAATTTTGATCCACAAGGAAAGAAGGCTTGCCTTATTCCTCAAGAATAGATGGTCAAGATCAAATATAAGTCTTAAAAGCAATATTTTTATAGTCAGTAATATAAAAGTGAAGAAAAATCAGTATTAGCAGTAACACTGATATCCTAATATTGTGGTGCTGGAGAGAATCTAATTGTCTTTAATTTCAATTTTAATAACACAGTTGAGGGACTGTATATTTTTCTTATATTTGCTGCTTCAAAGATTATTAATTTAGTCCAACACTTTAATGTCCCATTTTCTGGAATTTCTCTTCTAAAACTTTCCTCTGCTATCTTCTTCTATGTTTAGAAACATCTTAAACCCAAGGTCACATGTTTTATTATAACTCCAAAATACATATTAATTTTCTAAGCACTCTCCTTTAAAAAAGTGAGTAAAGTTTTGAGAGGCATTTAGTGCAGAGTAAAGGTAATCAGAAAACTCTGGCCATTGTTTTAAAGCCAATGTGTAGCTATGACCTGTAAAGTTCTTTGAGGAAGCAGAACTTCAGATTTTGGAAATCCAAACATTATTGAAACATTCAGCAGTTCTAGCAGCATCTGAGGAAAAAGAAATAGTTAACTTATCTGTTCTGAGACCTTTCATCATAAATTGCAAAAAGAAGGAACTTTGCTTCTCTCCATAGATGCTGCCTGACCTTCTGTAATTTTAGTACTTTTTGTGTTTACTTCCTTTGTTGTGTTAACAGCTAATATCAGTGCAGAATTAACCTCTTCTCTATATATCTGTTTCACTCCTTAAAGGTAGCTTGGAGTCCACATCCATAGATCCTTTAAAGTTGCCATGCAAGTTGATAGTTTGATAGGTTTGTTGAGAAGACATACCTAAAATTCCAGAAAATAGGACATTAAAGTGTTGGACTAAATTAATAATCTTTGAAGCAGCAAATATATTGTTGGCCTTCAATAGTCTGGCGATTGAGTTTAAGAGCCATGAGGTAATGTTGCAACTCTATAAAACTTTGGTTAAATCACACTTGGAGTCGTGTGTTCATTTCTGGTCACCTCATTATTGGAAGGATGTGGATGATTTAGAAAGTGTGCAGAGGATATTTACCAAGATTCTGTCTGCATTAGATAGCATGTTTCATGAGGATAAGCTGAGTGAACTGGGGCTTATCTCTCTGGAGAGAAGGAGGGTGACAGGTGACTTGATAGAGGTGTACAAGATTATCAGATGCAGAACCTGAGTGTACAGCCAGAGAATTTTTCCCAGGACAAAAATGGATAATATGAAATGCATATTATCCTGACACCTCCATGGAGACTTTAGGAGTGGGACATAATATTTGGGATGTGTGTGTTCATGATACTCAGGTCAGGGATTTAAGGGAATGTAGTGTTAGGTGTGAGGACGGTTATGTTAGGGCCTGAAGGGATCATGGCGATCCGAGAGCAATGAGGATGAAGGGACTTATGCTGGTCAGGGCCTGATAAATCCAAGGTAAATGATCAACTTAAGTGGCAGGTACAGCTCATTTTAGGGAATGCCCATCGATGGACAATTTCCCTGAAACATGTAGAACAGAGTACAGTTAACAACTTCCTCTCATATTCCTCCACTGCCTTGGGGGTGCAATGACGACCCAATCTTGAGTGTGAACATTTGGAATGATATAAAACAACACAGGAATGGGGATCTGAAGAAAAGTTTGGTTGGAATCGAGATCAGACTTCCTGAGTGCATAAGGTAAGTACTCACTGTCTCAGCAAAACAGCTGTCCCTTCCCATTTTCCCATATGTCTCAAATCAAAGACCCTTCCCATTCCCATATATTCTTCCCACTCCCATCAGGCCGAAGGTACAAAAACCTGAAGGCTTGCACCACTAGACTCAAGGACCTCTTCATTCTTGCTATTATAATGCTATCGTATCATCCCCTTGTATGATAAGATGGACACTAGGCCAAAGGACAGCTTCATCCCATTGTTATAAAACTACTGAGTGGACTTTTAACATTTACCCTCTTAATGGCCTTGCTTCTTATTTCCTGCCTACACTGCACCTTCTCCTTAACCATATTCTGCATTCTAACTGAATGAGTTAAATAGAGCTCTTAAAGATAGTGGAGTCGAGGGATACGAGCAGAAGGCAGGAACAGGGTACTGATTGCGGATGATCAGCCATGATCACATTGAATGGTGGTGCTGGCTAGAAGGGCTGAATGGCCCACTCCTGCACCTATTGTCTATTGTCTATTCTGTGCTGTCTCCATACAATGATCTGATGAAATGATCTAGATGGACGGTATGCAAAACTAAATATTTCACACTACCTTGGGACATGTGACGATCATAAATCAATTCATCAAATTTACCAATTGCACTCACAACATTTAACAAATGTCAGGATGAGCCCAGGGACAAACCAACTGCTGCTGAATGGAATCAGTATAGATGATTGGCATGGGTATTGAAGGCCGAAGGATCTTTTTCTGTTCTATATGATACTGTGGTTCTGAAAGCTTGTTAACCTGTTTAACAGTTTAAAGTCAAATTCTTGTGCATACCGTTGAATGCTGAAGCAAGATGCCAATCAATTTGCTGATCCTCCTTTATACTTTCACCATGCCCCCTTTATAGATTTGAGCTTGCGCCATCAAAAATGTTCACTCTTCATTTGCACCTCTTTAAATTAGTGGAACTATATCTTTCCTGGCAAAGCTTAAGCAGACCACCGCTGAGATTAATTCAGACTGCCAAGCACCTTTGGGTTGAGTCCACCAGCTTTGAGGTCCTGTAGCCAAAATGAAATGTAACTTGTTGGTTTTCATTCAAAGATCGTGCAAAACAGACACCCGTACAAAATTCTTAAGGGGTTTGGCAGGTTGGATGGAAGGCTCCCTTGTTAAGGAATCTAGGAGGTACAGTTTCAGAATGAGGAGAGTGAGATCAAAAGTAACTTTCTTCAAGCAAAGAATGGTGAAACTTTGCAGTTCTCTGTCCTACAGATCTACAGGGGCTCAATAAAGACAGAGATTGATAGATTTATGGATGTTAAAAGAATCAAGGGATATGGGCATCAAGCAGGGAAATGGTGTTGAGCTAGATCAGACATAGAATCATAGAGTCATAGAGCACAGAAACAGGCCCTTTGCCTCAACTTCTTCATGTCAACCATACATATTAGTCCCATTTGCCTTTGTTTAATCCATAATCTGATAAAGCTTTCCTAATCCTGCACTTGTCCAAATATCTTTAAAATGTTGTATTGTACCTGCCTCAACCACTTCCTCTAACAAATCATTCCATAAACCTACCATCCACTGTGTTTAAATTTGCCCCTCCAGTCCCTATTAAGTCTTTCCCTCTGACTTTAAATCAATGACCTCAAGTTCATTTTATTTATTTACTTAACAATACAGTGCAGTGTGGGCCCTTCCAGCCCTTCAAACAACACTATCCCAGCAAACTTCCAACCCGATTAACCCTTAACCTAATCATGGGACAATTTACAATGATCAGTTAACCTACCCAGTATGTCTTTGGACCATGGGGGGAAACTGGAGCACCCAGGGAAAGCCTACACATTCCACGGGGAGGACCTACAGAGACTCCTTACTGAACAGTGCCAGAATTGATCTCTGAACTTCCAGATGCCCCAAGCTGTAATAACATTGCACTAACCACAATGCCCAGTTTTTGATTCACCAACTCTGGGGCATGGAGGGAAGAAGACTGTGCATTCACTCTTCTATGCCCCTCACCATTTCATACACCTCTATAAAGCCACCCCTCAGACTTATTTGCTCCATGGAATAAAGTCTAGCCTCTCTCTATAACCCAGTTCCTTGAATCCTGATAGCATCTATGTAATCTTCTCTGCACTCTTTCCAGCTTTTCACACTTCCTTTAGTGGGGTGAGCAAACTGAACACATTATTCCAGTTGAAAGATCTCAACTTGAAATGGAGACTATCCATTTTCCTCCTTAGATGCTGCCTGGCCTGCTAAGTTCCAGTACCAGTGCTTCATGTATTGCTCCAGATTCTAGCGTCTGCAGTATCTTGTGTCTCCACAATGTTCCGAATGTGGCCTCACAAACATCTTTTATAACTGCAACAGATCCCAACTTCTATCCTCAGTGATATCCTATCTGATGAAGACTAGGGAGTGAACACATCTCTTCACTACCCTGTCAATCTGTAACATCACTTTTAGGGAACAATGTACTTGTATTCCAAGGTCTGTCTGTTCTGCAATGCTCCCCAGGGTCCTAATGATTATGGTGAAAATTCTATCCTGGTGTCATTCTCCAAAATCCAACACTGTGCACTTATCTGAATTAAATTCCATTTGCCATTCCTCAACCCACTTTCCCAGCTCACCAAGATCTCACTATAATTCCCAATAACCTTCTTTCCATGTCTCCGATATCTGCACGTATCTTGGTGTCGGCTGCAAATCATGATATTCATAAATAATGAGGAACTAAATAACTTTGTTCTGTTCCTTTTCTATGTTATTAACTCAAATATTTCATTCTCTTTTTTTCTGTTATTTCCTCTCTCCATGTTCCGTCATTGATTTTAAGAGGCTTTGAGGCCTGGTCACTAATCACATTTTGTTTTGGGTGAACAAGGTAGTGAACCTCATGGAAAACTCACCACAATCCAATGCAATTTAGAAATTGGATTGAATAAATACTTAAATCAAAAGTTGAGTTTATTGATGTTTTAGTGATCTGTCAGGTTTTGTGCGAGGGAGAAGTTGTGGGGGTTTGGGGTTTGAAGTTTTTGCTGCCTTTCCGAATGGGCGATCTGTCAGTTTTTGTGCAATGGAGAGGTTGGGAGGGTTAGGGGTTTGATGTTTTATCTGCCGTGTCCAGCGGGGCAACCTGTTACATTTTGTGCAAGGGAGAGTTTGGGGGTTTGAGGTTTGCAAAATTTGTTTCCTTTCCTTTTCCATGTGGGAGGAGGGACTCGATAACTTCCATGGTTTTTCTGTACTTTATAGCTATCTGGAGAAGATGAATCTTGGAGCTGTATTCTGCGTACACACTCTGATAATAAAACAAACCTTTGAACCTTATAAATCACACTCTGTTGTATACAGATCTAAGCGTAGACAGGTGATGATGCAGATCTTGGAACCTCTGATACCCATTCGTTGGCCCTACCAGTATTTAGTTTCTACTTTCTATGGATCATTGGCTAATAGGTGAGCTGTGGATGTCACAAGCATTTATTGTCCATCCCTAATCACCCTGGAGTTAAACTGCTTGCTTGGGAGTAAGTGTAATGTTGTTCCAGAGGCACTTGTAGGTTACAGCAGGTGAAGACATCATATTTCCTTTCTGAAAGAGCATTGATGTATCACATGGATTTTCACAGCATTCAATAGTTTCATGGGAACTATTACTGGGACTAGTCTTAATAATCTGGATTTATTTCCCTTACTGAGTTTATACTCCCCTAGACAATGTGGCAGGCTTTGGACTCAGACCCATAACCTTAGATCCCAAGTTAACCACTAGGCTATCTCCATTACACTCCTTTTTTTTGCAAGTGTTGGTTACCCCAGTGGGACTGACATAAGAGTCCTATTAAAATTGAAAACGATAAATTATTTTTGCCTAGATTTATGAATTATAACTTCAGATATATTAAGTACATTTTATATTAGGCACATAATTCAACTGGAAGCAAAAATACCTCCCTGGAATCTTTCACAAACTCAGGATGTTGCAGCCAGTGAAGTAGTTTTCGAATGTTGCCATGTGGGAATTGTGCTCAGTTAATTTGTACACAGGGAGATCCCACTGGCTTTATGTGTGATAATGACTGGACAATCTTATTAAGATCTTGGTCCTGCTAAGGACTGATCAGAATTCTGGGTTAATGGTCCTCCTTGTCTTTAGTTTGACACTACTGGATCTTAGTGTAACACCTAACCCAAAAGGCAGCATTTGCAACAAAGCAGCACTCCCTCAGTACTCTTTGTAGAACTAAAGAAAATAGTTCAACTCTTGCACTTATGCAAAGACATGTTACTAATATGAGCCATGCACACAAAGTGCTGGAGGAACACAAAAAGTCAGGCAACATCTTTGCTGGGGAATAAACACCACCCGGCAGAGTGAGAAGAATGATACTGAGCCAGTGTGGCGGATGGATGTCCTACAGCAGAAGTGACTTATTTAAATAAAAACAGAGAAAGCAACGTCCCTGAATTGCTGAGTATTTCTAGCACCTCAGTTTTATTTCAGCTTTCCATCATCTGCATTTACCTTTTCAGAAAGCACATTGCACAAGTAGAAACTTTGACGTATAAATACACATACAAAATAGGACAGAATGTTCCAGAACTGATATAACTCATTCAGTACCCAACAGCTTATTCAATGTGTTCCTGGGGTGGAGAATGAAAGCTTTTTTCTGTTCCAACCTTATGCAAGTCTTGATCCGAAATATTGACAGTTCCTTTCTCTCCCATGAATGCTGACAACTCCCTGAGGCCCTTCAGCAGACTGATACAAGAGCACTGAAACAGAGGAACTTTTCAGTCTGTCTACATTGGTACTTTGTTCAATTAGAACATAAGACATAGAGAGCAGAATTAGGCCATTCAGTCCATTATGGTAGTCTTTGCTGCCATTCAATCATGGCTAATTTAGTTTTCCTCTTAACCTCAATCTCCTGACTTCTTCCCATAAAATTTGACACCATTGGTAACGAAGAACCTATCAACCTCCACTTTAAGTATACCCAATGACTTGGTCTCCACAACCATCTGTGGTAATTAATTCCACAGATTCACCATCCTCTGGCTAAAGAAATGTCTCCTCATCTCTGTTCTAAAGGGATGTCCTTCTATTCTGAGGGCGTGCCCTCTGGTCTTAGACTCCCCCAATATTGGATGCATCCTCTGCACGTCCACTGTATCTAGATCTTTCAATATTCGATGGGTTTCAATAAGATCCCCCCCAAATTCTTCTAAACTCCAGCGAGTGTACAGGTCCAGAGCCGTCAAGTGCTCCTTATACCTTAATCCTTTCATTCTCACATAATTTTTGTGAAACTCCTCTGAACCATCTCCAATGGCAGCATTTCATTTCCAAGATATTGGGGTCCAAATCTGCTCACAATACTACATTAATAACAATAATTAAATCATGGTAAGTCATCATATCAGTTGAATGCAAGCTACTTCACAGTTAATCCCATTGCCCTATTATCTTTCCCCAATCCCTATTCTCCCCACACTCCCATCAACTTGAGGGCTTGCTTTATATGGAGAGTTTGGACAGGCTAGTACTTTGTTCCATGGAGCATTGTTCACTGAGAGACGGCCTTACAGAGGTGTACAAAGTCATATAAGCATATATAGACAGACAGACAGAAACACACAAACACTCACTCTTGGGACTTCCATTATCTGCCTGTTAGCTTGCTGCAAAACCAGAGCCCTGTTGAATGTAATTTTAAATGTAATAAATGACGAAAGACAGGGGCTGCAAACATAGAAATTGAGCAAAATATTGACTTTTCAGTCAGTCTGCTGTCAATCAGATTTATAAATGATTTCCAATTCTCAAGTCAAACAGTTGGCAGCTTGTGGTTTTCTGATCGGGTTGTGTCAATACAGGTATCTGAAAAGTGTCATTTTGGGCTCCCCCTCTCAGTCAGAAGGTAGTGGCTTTAACCCTCAGTCCACAACACAGATTGTATTTGCTGAGGGAATGCTGTGCTGTGTGTGATACTGCCTTTCATGTGAGACCCTAAACCTGTCTGCTCTCAGGAGTAGATGTAAAGGATCTTATGGAGTTTAGATGAAGAGTTGAGAACCCTGAGTCAAAGCTATTATAATAGATAGTTTTTTGCTATTGTAGAAGTTTGCCTCATTGGATACTGTGGAAGCTGCCTCCCTTCTTTGAAGTGACAGCACTGGAAAGTCTCACTTGCCTTGGGATATCCTGAAGTTCAGATAGGTTCTATATAAATGCATATCTTTTCTTTATCAAAAGGATTAAAAGGTTGTTATATTACATTGCAAAACACACAATATCCTGGAGGAACTCAGCAGGTCAGGCAGCATCTATGAAAATGAATAGATAGTCAATGTTTTGGGCTGAGACTCTTCTTCAGGACTGAAAAGGAAGGGGAAAGATGCCAGAACTAAAAAGGTAGGGAGAAGGGCTTTTTATTTTTTATTCCTTTTATTCTGGCATCTTTCCCCTTCCTTCTCAGCCCTGAAGAAGAGTCTCGGCCCAAAATGTCGGATATCTATTCATTTCCATAGATGCTGCCTGACCTGCTGACTGCCCCTGGCATTTTAACTGTGTTGCTTTGAATTTCCAGCATCTGCAGACTTTCTTGTGTTTATGTTATATCATGGAATATTGGGCATAGAAACTGTCTACTTATTGCCCGCACAAACCTTCTCTCCCAGGTTGCTGGCATTATCCCCTTCCAATGTAAATCTTTTAATAGAGTTTGCACTCGCCACCACCTTCAATGCAACTTGCCTATGCTGTTCCCTGTAGTTGTGAGATCACATTCCAACACCTTTCTGAGTAAAAACGTTTCTCCTGAAATCCATTACTTTCCTTGAACTCTGCTCAGTGGCTTCATTGTTTGAATCCCAGAGCTCTCTTCCTAGCAACACCTTGGGAGCGCCTTAACCAAAAGGACTGCAATGGTTTAAGACAGCTGCTCCCCATCACCTTACCAGTGGTAATCAGGGATGGGCAAATATATTCCAACTTTACCGCATGCTGACAAAGAAATTAAAACACCATCCTTCATTGAAGTATTAAACCACTCGCTGTATAGATGCATTAAGGGAGCTAGGGCTTTACTCTCTGGAGAGAAGGAGGATGAGAGGAGACATGATAGAGATGTACAAGATATTAAGAGGAATAGACAGAGTGGATAGCCAGCGCCTCTCCCCAGGTCACCACTGCTCAGTACAAGAGGATATGGCTTTGTAAGGGGAGGAAAGTTCAAGGGGGATATTAGAGGAAGGTTTTTCACTCAGAGAGTGGTTGGTGTGTGGAATGCATTGCCTGAGTCAGTGGTGGAGGCAGATACACTAGTGAAATTTAAGAGACTACTAGACAGGTATATGGAGGGATTTAAGGTGGGGGGTTATATGGGAGGCAGGGTTTAAGGGTCGGCACAACATTGTGGGCCAAATGGCCTGTACTCTGCTGTATTGTTCTATGTTCTATTAAACACATTTTTTGAGGAAAATATCACTCTGATGACAATTGAATAATGTATTTCTGCTTAAAACTTCCCTCCCTCTATTTCAATTTTACTTACTTTTAAAACACCATTGCTTCCATTAATATAAGGACCAAGTAATACTGTAACATATAAAATGATAGTACAGTGGTGTGTCAGGTAGTTCCACAATCTCACAGCTCCGGTGACCCTCGTGTTATCTGTATGTAGTTCGTATATCCTCCCTGGGACTGCAAGAATCTCTTCTGGGTGCTCCACTTTCTTCCCACGTCCCAGAGGTGTGCTGGCATGTGAATTGCCCTTTGTAAGTTTTCCCTGGTGTGGCTGTGTGGTAGGAAAATCAGCTGGACTTGATGGGCATGTGTTAGAGTACAGGTTGTGAGGAAGTAAGCGGTGGAAATGGCTGCGATTGGACTGCCCGACACTTGATAGTTCGAATTGTCTCTATCTACGTTGTAAAAAAATTTGAAAAAGCATTAAAAAAAACATTAATCCATCACTATTAGCTGCAAGCCTTGCTGCCCCCAACCTCAGATAAGGGTGTGAAATTGGTGTGGGTGGGGCTGGCAGGGATACAGTTCCTGTTGTCATGAAAGATGTATAAGTGTGTCAAAGTCAAAAAAACAACAGGCTTCACGACATGTCAGTGATAATAAGCATGATCCTGTACACGTATTGCACAGGTGCAATGAAAAGCTGACTTGCAGCAGTATCATATCAAAAACAAAGGAGCTGGTTGTGGATTACAGGAGGAATGGAGACAGGCTAACCCCTATTGACATCAATGGACCTGGGGTTGAGAGGGTGAACAGCTTTAAGTTCCTTGGCATAAACGTCACCGAGGATCTCACGTGATCGGTACATACTGGCTGTGTGGTGAAAAAAAGGTACAACAGCACCTCTTTCACCTCAAACGGTTGAAGAAGTTTGGTGTGGGCCCTGAAATCCTAAGAACTTTTTTAGGGGCACGATTGAGAGCATCCTGACTGGCTGCATCACTGCCTAGTATGGGAACTGTGCTTCCTTCAACACAGGACTCTGCAGAGAGTGGTGCGGACAGCCCAGCATATCTGTAGATGTGACCTTCCCACTATTCAGGACACTCAGGACACTTACAAAGTCAGGTGTGTAAAAAGGCCCCGAGGGATCATTGGAGACCTGAATCAACCCAACCATAAACTGTTCTAGTTGCTACCATCCAGGAAACAGTACCGCAGCATAAAAGCCAGGACCAACAGGTTCCGGGATGGTTTCTTCCACCAGGCCATCAGACTGATTAACTCATGCTGACACATCTGTATTTCTATGTCATATTGACTAGCCTGTTGTATGTACTACTTATTATAAATTACTATAAATTGCACATTGCACATTCAGACGGAGACATAATGTAAAGATTTTTACTCCTCGTGTATACGAAGGATGTAAGAAATAAGTCAATAGCAAAGAACACAAATTGAAAATAAGCACATTTTTTTGCAAGAAAGAACACAATTAGTACAAAGCAAAGTCCATCTCAGTGCAAAGCGATTAAAATTATCATAATATTACTAAACTCTAGTGATTATGGTTATGCTGGTTGGTTCAGGAACAAAAGGTTGAAGCGAAGGAGCTGTTCTTGAATCTAGTGTTAGGGACTTTGGATTTCTGTACCAAGGACTGTGTGACGTTCTTTTGTTTGGCATCCCACTCCAAAACTGGACAAATGGCCTTCTCGTCCTCAACTATTCTTCGCTTCCTTTGTCAGCACAGGAACAGGCTATCGGCCCAATTGGATGTGAGGAAGATGGAGGGATTTGGACGTGGTGTAAGTAGGAGGGATCAGTGTTTGGGTCTTTTTGATTTGCTTTTGAGCTGGTTCAGCACAACATGGTGGGCCAAATGGCCTGCTCCTGTGCTGCACTCTTCTATGTAAGGACGATCAGACAAGGGAAGAGAAGAATAGCTGAGGCCAGGAAGACAATCCAAACATCTTTTAAAAGCCTTTGATTTATTTGCCTCTACCACCATACCAGGCAGTGCATTCCAGGCATCCATTCAGAGTAAAAAAATTCCTTGAACCTATCACCCCTCTCCTTCAATGCATGTCCAAATCTGAGAAACAGATACCCACTGTCCACTCTATCTATACCTCTCATAATCTTGGAAACTTCTATCAGATCTCCCCTCAGCCTCCAATGATCCAGTGAAAAGAACCCAAGTTTATCCAACCTCTTATGATAGCACATGCCCTTTAAACTAGGCAGTATCCCAGTAAACTTCTCCAAAGCCCCACCATCCTTCCTACAATGAGGTGACCAGAACTGTGCATAATTCTCCAGATGGGGCCTAACCAGAGTTTTATAAAGTTGTAACATAACCTCCTGACTTTTGAACTCAGTGCCTCAACTAATAAAAGCATGCATTCCATAGCTTTCTTAACCACCTTATCAACTTGTGTAGATACTTTCAAGGAGCTATGAACTTGGATCCCAAAATCTCTCTGCTCAGCAAAATTAAGGAGCTTGTCCTTAACAGTGTACCATCTCCTTGCATTTGCCCTGCTGAGGTGCGGCACCTCACGTTTATATGGGTTAAACTCCATCTGCCATTTCTCAGCACATATCTGCAACTGATCTATATTGTGCTGTTTCTTGGTCAGTCTTTTACAATATCCACAACTCCACCAATCTTGGTATCATCTGCAAATTTATAAACCCACTGATCTACACTTTCCTCTGGGTCATTTATATACCTGACAAACTGCAGAGGTCTTAGCACAGATCCCTGTGGAACACCACTAATTACAGACCTCCAGCTCAAATAAGTCCCTCCTACTACTCTCCCCTGTCATCTATGCACAAGCCAGTTCTGAATCAAAATAGACAATTCACCATGAACCCCATGCATCTTAATCTTCTAGATTAGCCTCCCATGAGGGGCTTTGTCAATCGTCTTACAGACAACATCCACTGTCATATCCTCCCTCATCAATCTCTCTCTCATCACATTGTCAAAAAACTCAATCAAATTGAAAGTCATGACCTGCCACACACAAAGCCTTGCTGGGTCTTCCTAATTGGGCCATGGGTTTCCAAGTGCTCATCTATCCTATCCTTAAGAACTTTCTCTGGCAATTTCCCTACAGCTGATGTGAGACTCAGTGGTCTATAGTTTCCAGGATTTTCACTTGTTTCCTCCTTAAATAGAGGTACAACATTAGTCACTCGCCAGTCCTCTGGGGCTTTGCCTGTGGCTAGAGAGGACACAAAATTACTGGTCAAGGGTCAAGCAATCTCATCACTTGCCTCCTTCAATAACCTGGGGTAAAGCCCATCAAGCACTGGGGACTTATCCACCTTAATACTCAATAAGAGGCCCAATACTTCCGCCTCTTGAAATGCCCTCACAAATTTGTACACTCAGCACTGATATCCTGCCTATCATATCCTTATCCTTGATAAATACTAAAGCAAAATGCTCATTAAGTACCTCACTCACATTCTTAACACCCAAGCAAATGGATCCCCCCCTCTTCTTATCCTTGAGTAGTAGCACCCTCTCCCTATTTATCCTTTCACTCTTGATGTATGTATGGAATGCCTTGGGATTTATCTTAATCCTACTTGCCAAGGACCCTTCATGGACCCTCCTGCCTCTCCCAACTCCCTATTTTAGTTCTTTTCTGGCTTCCTTGTACTCCTCATCTGCTTCATTTGAACCTAACTTCTGAAGCTTTATATACTTCCCCTTTTTCTTCTTGAATAAATTCATCACCTCTCTCGACATCTTAGGTTCTCTTATGTTTCCATCCCTGTCCTTCCTTTTAACAGGGACAAACCTTTCCTGTACTCTGTGCAATTGATCTTTAAACACCCTCTGCATGTCTGATGTGGACTTGCCAGAAAAAAAGGTGTTCTCAATTTACGCTACTTAGTTCCTGCCTAATGCCCTTGTAATTTGCCCTACTGCAATTTAAAACTTTCCCACAGGACCATGCATAGCTATCCTGAAAGTTAAGGAATTGTGGTCACTTTTCCCAACTGTTCAGCCACTGAAAGGTCAGTCATCTGGCCAGGCTCATTACCCCACATCAGGTCCAGTATGGCCCCTCCACTTGTTGAACATCCGCATATTCATTTAAGAAATTTTCCTGGACAAATTCACTCCTTACACTAAGAAGATCCCCAGTTTATATGAGGGAAGTTGAGATCCCCCATTATCAACTCTATTATTTCTACTTAATTCCTTAATCAGGTTACACATCTGTTCCTCAGTGTTCCAGTTGCTACTGGGGTTCTGTAGTATAATCACATCAGTGTGATTGCACCCATCCTATTCCTGAGTTCTACCCAAATGGACTCGGTGTCTGACCACTCCATTATCTCTCCACTGAGTACAGCTGTGATGTTGTCCCTGATTAGTGGTGCAACTCCCCCACCCTTACCTCCTCCTCTATCTTTTCTAAATCTTTGAAAACCTGGTATGTTAATCACCCATTCCTACCCCTCTCTCAGCCAACTCTCAATAATGGCTACAACATTGTGGTTCCATGTACTGATCCATGCCCTAAGTTCATCATCATCCATAATACTGCTAGCATTAAAATGGATATACTTCAAACTATCTGACCCATCATGCCTCTTATTTCAAATTTGCTTTTCAGTACTTTCCATGACACCTACCTTCCTGTCTGATCTTCTCTTACCGACTTGGGGCTCAGGTTCCCAGCCCCCTGCACAACTAGTTTAAACACTCCCAAGTTGCATCAGCAAACTTCGTGGCCAGGATATTGGTTCCCTTCCAGTTCAAGTGCAACTCCTCCTTCTTGTACAGGTCACCCCTATCCTAGAAGAGGTTCCAGAGATCCAAGAACTTGAAACCCTGGCTTGTGCACCATTTCCGTAGCCACTTACTAACCCGTGGCACAGGGAGTAATCCAGAGATTATAAAGTTGGAGGTCCTTCTCTTCAGCCTCTTTCATAACTCTAGGTGCTCACTACATGGGATCTCTTCCCCTTTCCTGCCTATGTCATTGGTGCTAATATACTCCATTACCTCTGGCTGCTCCCCCTCCCCTTTGAGAATATACTACAGCCATTCAGATATATCATGGACCCTAACACCTGGCAGGCAACACACCATCCTGGTGTCTCTTTTGTAGCCTCAGAATCTCACTTCTGTTCCCCTAGTTATCAAGTCCACTGTAACTACCACATAGCTTGACTTTATCCTTCCCAGTCGAGCCTCAGAGCTGACCACAGTGCCACCAGCTTAGCTGTTGCTGCTCTGATCTGATTGATCGTTTCTCCCCAGCAGTATCCAAAGGGGAGGGGCATGGTCACAGGGTAACCCTGCATTGACTCCTTCATCCCCTTACCTCTCCTGGTGGTCACCCATATACTGTCCGAAACCTGTACTCTAGGTGTGACCAGCTCTTCAAAAGTCTCCTCCATAACATATTCAGCCTCATGGATGATCCTGAGTACCTCCAACTCCAGCTGCAACTCCTTGACCCAGTCAGTCAGGAGCTGAAGTTAGGTGCACTAGCCATAGATGTAGTCGCCAGGGAAACCATCAAGTATTTGGAATTCCCACATCACAGGAGGAGCATTCCATCCTGACTACTCTATATCAAAAACAAAAATGCTGGCCTCCTTTTAACTCTGCCTGAACCTGTTCACATTGAATTCTGCTAAGCCAAAGCCATCACACTCCATCACTGGCACACACCAACAATATCCGCTCCAACAATGGCCTCTCTACTTGTGCGTACCATTCTTTATCTGCGTCTGAGATTAGGCCTCTGATGCCAGCACTTTCCATGCCTGTGTAGCCCAAAAACACCAGCCTTGTCCGAATTTGCTCCTTTAATCCTCGCTCTCCCAATTGCTGGAGGCTTCTGATACCGACACACATTCCTCTCGCCTGAGCTGCTGAAAAAAATACTTACTCATTGAATGATAGAACATGGACGGGTGGATACTGCATGGATACAGGTCCTTCATCCCAATGGGTCCATGCTGATCATGGTGCCCATGCAGCTAATTCCAATTTCCTGTGTTTGTCCATATCTCTTCAAGCCCCTCCCTTCCATGTACATACATAGTGTTGTACTTATCTCAACTATTTTCACTGGTAGTTCACTCCATATACTCACCCCCTACTGTATGGAAATCTCCCCACCCCACACTAAACTGACGCACCTGAATTTTAGACCCCCCTACCCTATGGAAATACATTCACCTTATCTGTGCCTCTCATAGTTTTAAACCATTCTATAATGTCACACTTATTCCAAGGAATAAAGACCCTAGTTTGGTCAATCAAACTGTATTATCTAGATAACTCTATCTAAGGATGTTACTGGGATAACTAAATTACACTCCACTCCACAGTGAGATTTAGGCAAAATGCAAATTATTCCAGTTAAGTGTAAGGACCTAATTGAGTCCAGTGGATACTGGAGTTGAAGGGTTAATACTTAAGATCTGAGCAGGGTTGAAATTTTGTTTTCCTCGGCAGGCTCCCGTCCACGCTTCAAATATTCTGTATAATGTTCTGTTTATAGTGCACTTGTCAGGGTCCATTTGCTGCTAGTGTCCTTGATGGTGACATCAGCGATAGTCGTACTCTGCCCTTTGACCTGGGTTGGTAAGAGAAAGAGGCCAAGTAATAAATTCCCATTAATTGTGAAGCAGGCATGTCCCAAGAAAAACAAACCCTTTATATTTTAATTCCAGTCATCAACTTTGAAATGGAGCTGTGGGCTGTTATACTCCAGTAATAGACTACCGCTGCTGACCCAACCACTTGGCAAGATGGCCAGATTAGTTTACAGGGGACAGGTATGCAGATGTGCACCTGTGTCCTTGGCAAAAACAGATATGTGGAAAAACCTCTATTTAACTATAGCAGAATGAGTAATACAGCATGGAAAAAAAGACCTTTTAGTCCATTGACATCACCCCGACCATCAAGCAGCTATTTACAATATTCCAACATTAATCCGTATTTAATTCTCCACATATTCTCAGCTTCACACCATTCCACCCCCCATCCCGTACTCAGATTCTTCAAATCACCTGCTGTACACCCTAGGGACAATTTATAGCAACCAATTGACCTACCAACACACAGATCTTTGGGATGTGGGAGGAAACAAAGGTACCCAGAGGAAGCCCAGATAGTTACCTGTAAACTCCACACAAATAGACCCAGAGATCCAAATTGAATCCAGTTCTCTTGTGCTGCGATACAGTTTACTTTACTAGCTGCACCCACTGACCAATATTGGAAATGACATTAAATCAACAACACATTGGTGTCCAGAATGTGAAGAACTCATTGTTAACCATTAATGTTGTTATGTTGCAATAATTGTGCAATTCTGCAATGTAGCAATATTCCAATTGTTGTTTCAGTAACAAATAGCATTAAAATAATTAATTTTAATTTGACCACTTCAATTTGCAATGGTACAACATCTTTTATGTGACCTCTTCAGGTGTTTTGCAAATGGTGTGTAAGTGGCATGGATACATTTAGTGGCCATTTCATCAGGTACATCTGACTAGTGGATCATTAATGCAAATATCTAATCAGCCCATCATGCGGCAGCAACTTAATGTGTAAAAACATGCAGACATAGTCAAGAGGTCCTGCTGTTGTTCTGACCAAATATCAGAAATGGGGAGAAATCTGATCTAAGTGACTTTGATTATTGGTGTCAGATGGGGTGGTTTGAGTATCTCAGAAACAATATGGTTTAATGTAAGTTGTGGTGAAAACTTTGAATATCATTACACATACAACATCTCACATCTTAGCCTTTTCAGGAACCAGTTTCACCGAATATATATTTTTGATACACTTATCTACATTTCCTTAGAACATAAAATGAGGCCAGTCAATCCATCAAGTTTATGCTGACTCACAGAACAATTCCAATACCCAACTAATTTTCCCTTTGTACTGCTCGTCCGTGCATTCCTTTCAATTCTCTACAGATTTTGCTACTAAGTTATATAATTAGAATTACATTCTAATTGTTCAGTTTAAATTGGCAGACAATATTAAAATCTGAAGCTACCAAGAAGGGCATTAACCCATTGTTATGTGTAGATTTGTGACTGAGATTATTTCCTTTACGATATAAAAGAATCAAAAGAGATTTGAATGAGGCTGTAGATAATGCAAAGTGGAAAAAACCTATGGCCTGTTCCCAGTAATATAGCCATGAAACTTTTGGATTGTTTTCCAAATTTTCCAGTTCACTAATGTAAGTCAGGAATGAGACTCAGCCATTCTTGCCTAGTCTGGCCTAAAAGTGACTTCAGACTGAGCACGATGTAGGTAACTCTTAACTACACCTTTATTTCATAGGGAAATTATAAGTGTATGGTGAATTATTGTCACATGTACTGAGGTACTGTGAACAAATTTTACTTGCATGTCACCCAGCCAGGTCATTTGAATTGACTTTATTTCTTACATCCTTCGCATACATGAGGAGTAAAAATCTTTATGTCTCCATCTAATAGTGGAATGTGCAATTTATAGTAATTTGTAATAAATAGTATGTACAACAGGGCAGTCAACATAGCATAGAAATACAATTGTATCGGTGTGAATTAATCAGTCTGATGGCCTGGTGGAAGAAGCTGTCCCAGAGCCTGTTGGTCCTGGCTTTAATGCTTCATTACCATTTCTCGGAGGGGAGCAGCTGGAACAGTTTGTGGTTGGGATGACTCAACCCTTTGGGCCCTTTTTACGTACTTGTCTTTGCAAATGTCCTGAATAGTGGGAAGTTCACAGCTACAGATGTGCTGGGCTGTCCGCACCACTCTCTGCAGAGTCCTGTGACTGAGGGAAGTACAGTTCCTGTACCAGGCAGTGATGCAGCCAGTCAGGGTGCTCTCAATTGTTCCCCTGTAGCAAGTCCTTAGGATTTGGGAACCCGCGCCAAACTTCTTCAATCAACTGAGCTGAAAGAGGTGCTGTTGTGCTTTTTTAACCACACAGCCCGTATGTACAGATCACGTGAAATCCTTGGTGATGTGTATGCCGAGGAACTTAAAACTGTTCACCCTCTCAGCCTGAGATCCATTGATGTCAATAGGGGTTAGCCTGTCTCCATTCCTCCTGTAGTCCACAACCAGCTCCTTTGTTTTTGCAACATTGAGGGAGAGGTTGTTTTCTTGACACCACTGTGTCAGGGTGATGACTTCTTTTCTGTAGGCTGCCTCATAATTATTTGAGATAAGGTCAATCAATGTAGTATTTTCAGCAAATTTAATTAGCTGTGGGTGGCAACATAGTCATGGGTATACAGAGAGTAGAGGTAAGGGGCTTAGGACACAGCCCTGAGGAGCATCTGTGTTGAGAGTCAGAGGGGCAGAGGTGAAGGAGCCCGCTCATGCCGTACCTTATTACATTAAGATAGTAAAAAGAAAACAGAATGCAGAATATAAGATTGCAGTTACAGAGAAAGTGCAGTGCAGGTAGGCAAATAAAGTACAAGGGGAACAATGAGGTAGATTGGGAGATTAGGAGTTCAAGGGTTCATCTTTTAGGAAATGAGATGTCCATTTAAAAGTCTGATGGCAATAGGATGCAAGCTGTCCGTTTGCCTAGCGGTATGAGCTCTGAAGCTTTCGTACCTTCTGCCTGAGTGGAGGGGGAAGAAGAGAGAGTGACTGGGGGAGAGTGGTTCTTGATTATTTTGTGTGTTTTCCTGAGGAGGTGGGAAGTGTAGACAGAGTCAGAGGAAGGAGGTTGGCTTAAATGCGAGGAAGGTCTGCATTTCACAAATTAATAATCAGAGTAAAAGAAATATTACTATCATGAGTTGGAATTTGGAGAGTGAAGAGGCATTTGATGGAGGCAGATGAGCCAGATTCTATCTAAATAAAAATCTGAATCAGAGCCATTTGGCTGTGAAGCTAGAGAGAGAGCAGGATAGTGGGGAACGGGTAAAATTATTGTCACCTGTGCCCATGTAGTCTATGGAGTAAGGCTCATCTTGAATTACATTCGTACAGATCATTTCATTCAAACAATGCCTGAAGTTGTTGTTGAGTGATGTCGACTCATGGCAATCCTATAGTGTGTCCATAGGTTTTTCGTGGCCCTTCTTCCACTCAGACCCAACTGGATTCAAACTCTGGACCAGCTGCCTCGAAGTCCAATGCCGATGCCACTACACCACCAGCCAGCCCGATGCATAAAGTAATACAAGGTAAAACAGAGTGGAGAATAAACTGTTGCAGTTACAGAGAATGAGCAGTGCAGCTTGACTGTAAGATGCAAGGTTATAACAGGTATTTTGTACTAGTGAACTATTCAAGTTTTATACGAGCAGGATAGAAGCTTTACTTGACTCTGGTAATATATGCTTTCACATTTCTGTATCTTTTGCCAGTTGGAGGGGGAGAAGCAAGAATGTCTGAGGTGGATGAGTGGCATAGAGAGTCCATGGAGGGGAGGCTGATTTCTGTGATATGCTGAGCTGTGTCCAGTGCTCTCTGCAGTTTCTTGGTGTACTGGGCAAAGTAGATAACATCCCAAACATGACGCATCCTGATAGGATGCTTCCTATAATGGACTGATAAAATTTGTTGAGGTCCATGGGAATATGCCAAATTTCTTCAGCCTCCTGATTAAGTAGAGGCACTGGTGTGTTTTGTTAGCCATGACGTCAACACAGTTGGACCAGGACAGGCTATTGGTGATGTTCACTCTGAGGAACTTTTAGCTTTCAACCTCTCAGTCTTGGCACATTGACATAATGATGGGTATGTGCATCACCCCCTTCTTGTGGTCAACGACCAGCTCTTTTGTTTCGCTGACATTGTTGATTGATGCAATGACACCAGATCATTAGGCTCAGTATCCGACTCTGTACTGTGACTATTCGTTACTTTAAGTATGGGCCACCACGGTGGTATCATCCACAAACTTGGAGATGGAGTGTAATACCCTGGTTTGAAACCATGCTTTATTTTATTTAATATAGTCATCCTGTAAGACCTCTTGTTTTCCGCAGATCTCCTGAAGATGCAAATCTATATAAAAAGTATTCCTTTAATTACATTATACAATTGCAGTTTAAAATAGAAGATCAGTTGATTAAGTTAAGTTTGTTGAATTAGCTAATAGGATTTGTCTTTGTGGTGAACTACATATACCTGTCTGGACACCCCCCCCCCCCCCACCGCTGACTGCTCCTGTGGCTCCTCCCACAGACCCCGGAATAAAGGCGATTGGGGCCTGAGCCCTGCCTCTCAGTCTCCAGGATGTAGCATGGTGGTCAATTGCTGCTTGTTCTTTCTTCCAGTCAATAAAATCCGATATCTCATCTCACGTCTCAGAGAGTTATTGATGGTGCATCAGTCTTGTTAATATTTTTTTGAGAGAGTGCAGGATAAAGAATGGATAGCTAGTTTCTAGAGAGAGTGTAGAATCCAGGAAGGAGAAAGGAGGAGATTGGAAACAGACAACAAATATAGTGGAAGAACTTAATGGAACACCCACAGAACCTAATTTAGAAGGACCGGTAGAGATGTCTGAAAATCCTCATGTAGTCTACAGTTTCACGAAGAACGTGAAGATAACTTTTAATTGGCCAGCTGGCACTTGACATTGGAGAAAGTTCAGCACCTTATCCTTGGATGTTGCATAGATATTTACCTATGTTTTGCTTGGACTGGTTTTTCTGCACAGAGCTGTTTCGGTACTGTGAAATCAAAGTATATTCACAGTTATGGTTAAGTCATTATGAGCCAACAGTGAGAGGGTTACAGGAGTCGGAACAGAATCTGGCCACAGAGCTGTGAGTATATAGGGAATAGATTAGGGTGCTGAGGACCCAGCCTTGTAGGGCACAAGGTCGAGGATAACGGTGATGAAGGTGTTGCTGCCTATCCTTATTGAGTGCGATCTGTTGCTCAGGAAATCAAGGATCCACTTTCAAAGGTATGTGTTGAGTCTCAGGTTAGGAGTCTGACGATCAGCTTGCAGCCAATTGACGGCAATAAGATTACAAATTCAATGGTCTTCTTCAGTCCTTTGAACTTTAGGGATTGTGAATGTAATTTTACAACATGAAGAGTAAATGCAATCATTGTTCAAACTGTATTCATTAACTGAAAGTTGAAAACTTCATAGAAAGGGTGCAGAGGAGAATTACAAGGATTTTGCCTGGATTGGGGAGCATGCCTTATGAGAATAGGTTGAGTGAACTCGGCCTTTTTTCTTTGGAGCGATGGAGGGTGAGAGGTGACCTGATAGAGGTGTATAAGATGATGAGAGTCATTAATCGTGTGGATAGTCAGAGGCTTTTTTCTTTTAGCTGAAATGGCTAACACGAGAGGGCACAGTTTTAAGGTGCTCAGAAGTAGGTAGAGAGTAGATGTCAAGTTTTTTACACAGAGAGTGGTGAGTGCATGGAATAGGCTGCCAGCGAAAGTGGTGGAAGCAGATACGATGGGGTCTTTAAAGAGACTCCTGGATAGGTACATGGAGCTTAGGAAAATAGAGGGCTATGAGTAAGCCTAGGTAATTTCTGAAGTAAGTATATGTTCAGCACAGTATTGTGGGCCAAAGGGTTGTATTGTGCTGTAGGTTTGCTATGTTTCTATGTTTCATGACACTGCTATACGTTACAATTCTACCACAGATACATAACCTAATAAAGTTCTTCAATGCAGTACTGAGGTCAGAGTGCACTAGTTTTCCTTTGAGACATGCTAACTGGGGTCTTGCTTGTTTGCTCAGGTGGATGCAAATAATCCTGTGATATTATTTGACAAATCTGATTTTTTTTCTGTATTGTAAGTAATGTTTCTCCCAAAACCAAAAAGCAACAAAATACCAAACATCTAGATAATCGTTCCTTGATGTGGAACCCTTCTTTGCACAGAACTGGTGCCAGGTTTATTTAACTCACAGTGACTGCCTTTTAAAAGAAATCATTGATGTGAAGCACTTTGGGATACCTAATAATATGTTAAGTGAAGATATTTTAATCCAAATAGCAAGGTATTTTTCCTGTAGAGATCTGTTTGCAAGCCAAACAACTAAGTTTACAATGGCAAAAGATCAGGAGGAACGGTAAGGAGTTTCTTTTTTATTCCCCACTTCAAATTCTCAGGATCTAGATTGTTGCCCCAACAAAGTTAGTGAAGACAGGTTCCCTATCTGGTTTTGAAACATTGGATGGATAAGTAGAAGGAAGCAGGCATGAACATAATGAGAAGAGTGGCCTTTCATGTTATTCAAAGTACATTTATTATCAAAGTATTAGTACTGCATACAACCTTGAGATCCATCTTCTTGCAGGCAGTCACAAAACAAGGAAACACAATAGAACCCACTAAAGATAGTGCCTCAGCAAAGGCGGCCAAGCACCCAGTGTGTGAAAAAAAAAACCAAATTGTGCAAACAATAAAGTAAACTAATAACACACAGAGCTTTAGCTGCGGAATCCCGAATGTGAGTCTGCAGGCCACGGAATGAGTTCAGCACTGAGGTGAGCGTACTTTTCTATTGTAGAGAAATTCATATTTGATTGTGGAGACATGGAAAATCATGCAGTGAAACGTCAGTCGTGTTTTGCTAGACAAAATAATTCTAGCTGCCTAAATCAGATTAAACAGAAATGCAAAATAGCACTTTAGGTGAATAAATGGAAAGCTATATGCATGATCATAATGGATAATGGCATTATCTAAATTCTTTTACATCATATCTGTCTTCCCACTTACTGAGTGTGGTCCAGTAACCTTTCCAATGTCAGTAGAATTGAAAGCAGTCTGTGGTTGAACATAGCTCCTTAATCTTCACTTTGAAGCAATTTACAGCTGATAGGTATATGGATGTTGGGGGATTAACTGAAGGAGTTATGTGCTATTGATAAAAAAAGTCATTGAGAGGAACAAATGCATATTTTATTGATCAGTGCTTTCACAACATCCATATTCTCAGTTTGTTCATATTATTTTCCAACAAGAGCTCACAAAAGTCAATATTTTACTTTTCTTCTGGAGAAGGGACCCAGATTGGAGGTGAATGGAAATTCACTAAATATTGATGAATATTGTTGACTTCTCCATCAAGCTGTTGGGTAAGGGTTAATGTCAGGACTTTAAAAAACAGCAAAACTGTTGATTATGCTTTCATGGAGCAGAAGGAGACAATGGATGCCAATGAGGTGAATAACTCAACGTTCTCCAGTTCACAAGAACTTACCAATCTCTGACCTAAAGTTAATCATCCATGGTCACGTCTACTCTGCTAACATCACTGCTGTCACCCTTCATCCTGGCTTCTTCAGCAACAGGAATAGTTTGCCCTGCCACTCACTCAGTCAGCTCTTTCTAATAGTTTGCTATCTCCAGTCAACCTTCCAAATTCTAAGGAATGCAAAACTTAACAGAAAAAAATCCTCAAATTATCTTTGGGAGACCAGGCACTGCAGGAGTCTTGGTAGTGGAGAGGCTCAGTACTGGCAGGAGGAGGCTTACACACTAGGCTCTTCTGTTGAGAAGGCTAGCCAGAGGCAATAGCTGTAAGCAGAGAGTGGCAAGCAGAGAGCACTATGTGGCATACAGCATGCAGCATGCACTAACTACAAGCACTACTACACTACTGCACTAGATGCTTCACACACACCCTGTGAGCAAATACTCCACCCACACACAAGAAGAGAGTGCGTGCGTGTGTGTGTGTACACGCGTGTGCTCTGGACCATGGTGCACCCACAAACGTGTATCGCACACAGCACATACAGCAAACTTACCATGAGTAAGTTGATAAAACGTAATTCAAATTGAACGCAGTGTGCAGCAGAGGTAAGCAGTACAGTAAACCATGAACAGCTCACTGAACTAGTGACGAGACCTTGTTGGTGGCACAGTATTCCTCAGTCTCACAGCTGGAGCGCAGGGGCTGTTACCCAGTCTGGCACTCTTTGTCCTAATGCTCCTGTAGCTCCAGGAGGTGTAAAAAACTGTGGGATTGTTGGTAGGGATCCTCAATAATGCTTTGGGCCCTCTGACTACAATTCTTCTGGTAACAAATAGGAGGGAGGGAGGCCCCCGTGATTCTTTCAGCGGTTTTTGCTGTCCTCTGTATGGTCCGATGCCTTGCAGCTTCCATGCCACACATTAATCTAGCCAACAGGACGCTCCAGATGGTGCTCCTGTAGAAACGTGTTAAAATGGAGGCAAGGGACCTTGCATTCTCCTCAGAAAGTGTATATGCTGCCTTCTTGACAATTGTGGAGGTGTATAGGTCCTGGTTATATTGTCTGTTATGTGCACAGCGTGGAACTTTGTGCTCTGCACTCTCTCTGCAGTCGAGCCAATGACATGCAACAGAGAGTGGTTGACCTGTGCCTTCCAGAAGTCCACAATCATCTCCTTCATCCTGTCCATGTTGAGGCTCAGGTTGTTATTCTCACAGTATTTGTCAAGCCTTTGTATCTCCTCTCTGGATGACAACTCATCATTGTTGCTGAAGAGGCCAACCACTGTAGTATCATCAGTATTGAGTCTCAGTGAGGATAGTTTACCCATCAGCCTCAGAGGGACCATCACATTAAACACCAAGCTGAAGTCATCCAGGCGTATGAGTCATTGTTTTCTAAGTGGGACAGGACAGAGTGAAGGGCCGAGGTTATGGCATCATCAATGGATTGGTTCGAACAGTAGGCAAACTGGAATGGATCCAAATTAACTGGAAGGTGAAATTTTATATGATACTTTACCGGCCACTCAAAGCACTTTGTGATTGTTGAAGTCAGTGCCATTGGGTGGTGGTCATTTAGGCCATTTACCATCACTCTCTTGGGCACGGGAATGATGGTGGCTACCTTGAAGCCTGCAGGGACAGGGGATTGTTTCAAAGAGATATTAAAAATGTTAGTTAAGACCGCTGTTTGTGAAGCTAGGTATGTTGTCCGGCGCCTCAGCTTTGCGTGGGTTTACCCTGGCTAGGATCCTCCTAAACAGTATGCAGGATTATGATGTATTTGTGTATATTCATATATCTGTTAATGAGTGTGTGCTCAGACAGTTGTGTGCAAGTGTGTGTACATAGGTTTGTGCAAGTGCATAAAGGAGGTTTTACATGCATGTGTGTTTATTTGTGTGTCTGGTGCATGTGTGTATGTGTATGCATGTCTGTATATTTGATGTACACAGTATGTCTATATCAGTGTGCATGTAGTCATACATATGTGTGAAAGTGTGTGTGTGTGTGTGTGTGTGTGTGTGTGTGTGTATATACGCAGTGCATGTATCTGTAATTTTGCATGTGTGTGTCTGTGAGATCTGCAAGAAGTTACAGAATGCAAGGAATTTTTTTTCCCATGAATAATATCCTCTCACATTTTTATTTCTCTTGCAACCTTTTCTCCCGCAATGAAATTGCCAAAGCCCACGTGTTTATACTAGCTTCTGAGCATCATTTTATTTTGGATCAGATGGTGCTGGAGATTCTGAGGAGCCTGTGCATCTGTGAGATATTATTGCAATTACAATGTGATTTGATTGTATGGGACATATGGTTCAATCATGCTGCATTAAAGCCCTTTTCTATCTGCTTAAGAATTAAATGCTTTTCATTTGAGAGACTGGCCATGCTGCGCCAAAGCTTGGACAAAATAAAAATTTAATCACAAGTTGGGTCAACATTGGTCATACAAACTTTGCAGTATTTTAACCCTTTATAATTTATTTTAAAATATAAAGAAAAGGGGTTAATGGAATAGCTGGCGTGAATAGCAAACTTGTGGATGATACTAAAATAGGTAGCCTTGTAGGTAGTATTGTTCCTTAAGGTTATTATAGCCGGGGGGAGGTAGTAGGGATAGGCTCCCACTACCTGCTAAATGTTCCCAATGGGGTGTCCCTTAAGTAGTCCTGCTCCCAGCCTACATGTGTGGCTTAGCTACTAAACCTGGTGGAGCAATTTCTACTGACAGGAGAAGGGGAAAATGCAGGTAACTGGCACCAAAAAATGAACTTCAGGTAGATAGGGCCCATCCATCGGTCATGGTTGGAAGCTCATCCAGGAGAAACAGAACTCTAATCTCAAAGCTCCACTGTCAAGGCTCCACTGAGAAGGCTTCAGCAGTAAACCTGAAGGAAAACTCTGGAGCTGGAGTCCCTAAGGCAGTCCTACGTTGAGTTCAACTGGGATTGGTGGCTGGTGCCAAGTACTATTGGTCTCTGCCATTCCTTTGGATTCATTGGCTTAGTGGAGAGAGGGAGCCTGCTGCACAGGCAACAGCTTGCTCTACATATCACAGTGCCCTGGCTTGCCTATTACATAGCCAACTAGGATGCAATATCCATGGTTGACCCTGACCACGGAGGACCTCATTAGATAGTATAGAAGATTATGAAAAATTACAGGGAAATCTTAATGTGGGGTGAAAATTGACAAATACTTTTAATCCAGATAATTGTGAGGTGTTTCAGTTTGGGAGATGTAACCAGGAATGGTACAGTGAATGGTAGGGCCCTTGGGAGGGTTATGGAACAGATAGACTTGAGAATACAAGTACAGAGTTCACCAAAAGCAGTGAGATGGGTTGATAAGATGATGAAGAAGTTGTTTTGTATACTGGCCTGCATTAGTCAGGGCACTGAGTATAGAAGTTGGGGACGTATATTCCAGTTATATAAAGCATTGTTGAGGTTGCACTTGCAGTACAGTGTAGTTTATCTCACACACAATGATACAGGAAAGATGTTGTTATACTAGAAAGAGTGCACCAAAGGTTTTCTGGGATATTGCCTGGACTTGGGGGTACCTGATTTTCAATGAGGGGTTGTGTGGACCAGGGATTTATTCCTTGAAATGTAGGAGATTGAGTGGTGATTCAATAGGGTTATAAATAAAAGTAAGCATAAAGTCTTTTTCCCAATAAGGGGAAAATCAAGAGGCAGAGGCAAAGGATTTAAAGCAGATATGAGGGGCAGCTTCTTTTGCGAAAGGTGATGCGGATTTGAAATGAGCTGCCTGAAATAGTGTTTGAGGAAGATGCATTGGAAGTATTTAAAAGCCATCTTGATAATTACGTGGATAGGAGATGCTTAGAGAGCTATAGGCCAAGCATGGGTTAATGGGACCAGCATTTGGCAACACACTTGCCTTGGATGAGTTGGGCCAAAAGTTCTGTTTCCATGCTCTATGACTCTATCAGTCTATGACTGGTACATTCAAATGAAAGAAAAATGTGTAAAAGATATTTTCTCAGTTCATTTCCTTGATAATGCTTATTTGCACAAAGGACACTGGGGTGTAGTTCTTTCTTAAGATGGAATATCTAATTTTAAGTGAAATTTTCTCTCTCTCTCTGCAGGTTTAATTTAAGTCTGGTATCATAATTTAGTCAATTAGCTATTCAACAATTACCATAGACATTCGAACTGTAAATTCTTCATCAGCTCCTATTGTGAAACCCACTGATATTGCCTTAAAATAGGTGAAATATTTCACCTCATGTGTCTACCTGCACAATACTTCCTCTCTAACTGGAAAACTGTATTAGCCATTATTGCTTTTGTTTTTGTACTACCTCGATATACTATGTTTGAAACGATCTATATGGATGACATGTAAAACAAAGCTATTCACCAGTCCTTGGTGCGAGTGATGAAAATAAATGCATTGGCAATTACTAGTTACCTATTACTATAAAGTTTTAAGGACTGATTTTGAATTAATGGGACAACGAGTTTAAACTTCACCATTAGACATTCTGACCATTTGTGCTAGTAGAGCGCTCATAGACAATTTTAAAGGGGTCATTACCAGGTAGTGCTATTTGTAGGCATTCCAATGTCATAGGCAAGATTTTGATTATAATGTTCAGAAATAAATAATTCAACTGTGCTTTGTAAGTGCCTCACAGTTTTATCTTGGGAGTCATCAGTTTTCTGGAAGGTTGGCAATCCTTAAAACATCTGTATTGGTGTTGATTTTCATTTTTTTGTGACAGTATGTGAAATATTCTTCCAGAGTATGGGTATCTATTAGTAGTTTCCCCTGATTTTGAATCATCCATCTCTCTGTTCTCACCTCCATGTCACACAACATTTCTCCTTTTCCACATCTTATTTTTCTTTCTTCCCTCTGACAACCATTTAGCCATATCTCTCATATTCTTCTAAACCCTTCTCTCCTGTCCCTGTTTGTCCCTTCTTGCATCCTATCTATTCTCCTCTTCCAAATACAAGTCTGGATCCAATTATTGCACTATTATCCTTTCATGTTTATTTATAACACAAAGGATGCATGGTTTCTGGCTGCTCTTGCAGAATGCATATCAAGGCCATACCTTCACTTGTTTTCTTACAACCTGTTTTTACTCACATGTCCATCGCCTACCTGCCCCCAGCCTCCAGCCCCTCTAAACACACACACACACCCAGTTTCCCTTACCCAAGGTACATAAAGAGTGTTTTTCGTGGTCAGTTAACTTACCAACAAGCAGTCCAGACAAAAACCCTTTGATTATATGAAGAACCCACAAATTCTTCATGGACAATACGTATCAGAGGTCAGGACTAAACTCAGGTCAGTTGAGCTGTGTATCAGCAGTATGACTTATTGCACAACAGTGCCACCCTGTCTAACCTGAATGCATATTAGAGACACAAGAGGGGTAATTCTGAGTTTGATTATTAATGTAAAATCAGTTAAAATTTATTAGAGCTATATAACTTTGCTTTTGCTTCCTACAATTATTGAGCACAATTATTCACACACAATGGGAGAACAAAAATACCTTTGAGATTAATTGCCTTGACACCAGTAGGACCTGAGAAGCCAATGGAATTAACTTCAGAGCTGGAACAGAATGCTCATGCAGTGCTTCAACATCTGATCGAGGACCAGCTCTTACCCACTTCCATCCCTTACGTATTGAAATGCTTGAAGTGTAGCTGACATTAGCTACATTGCTGGGGCCTTCCAAAAATTACTGTCGTCTCTGGGTTGAGGGAGCCTAATCCAATCTAGTTTTACCAAATTTAAACTAGTTCCTAAATGTGCAAAACCACCGGAAATAGCAGGCAATGCAGATCAATTTGTCTATTGACACAGACTGGCATCGTACTGTGTGGCAATATCTTTCATTCTCTGCTTCGTCCTCAGTTAGATATTTTATACTCCAGATAGGAAGATAAGCCAAGCCCTGTCTCAATACTTCCAAAGCCACTGTCTCATTCTCTCAAGAGGCCACCACCCAACGGTCTGAAAATTGGAAGTGATTTGCAATTATTAAAAAAAATGAACATTGCCATCTTCTCCAGTGAGGAGTCAAACGGCAAGTGTAGCACACTCTTGTCCATAATCTTACCCATATCTTGTCCATATCACAATGGTGATACTAATATCCACATGAAATCTTTGTTCCTAGCAATACAGGGCATAGGGATAGGAAGAAGGCATTTGGTCTTTTGTGATTAAAATTGGTCAATGTCCTAATTATATTTACCTGCCATTTTTCAATTTTCTGTAATATCTTTGTTAATAACAACCTGTCATTCTCAGATATAGAGTGAAGAATTGACCGAACATAAGAGACTTACAAACTTCCACCATGCTCCACACATAGGAGTGTTTCCTAATTTTACTTCCTATCTATGTCCAATCAGCTCTTGACATCCAACCAGTGGGAAGAGTTTATTTCTACTTACCTTATAGGTACCTCAATATTTTATCCAAAAAAATCTTTAACTTTTTAAATTCTAGGGAATACAGTAATAATTATTTTTATCTCTCCTACTAACTTTGTCCCAGAAACACTAATTTCAGTGGTGCAAGTTCAAGTTTATTGCTGTAGATGTACATTCACTAGGTATAAATGCCATAAAAATAGTTTCATGCAGCAGCAGCAGAGTGCATTACACACATGAAAAACTAATTTAACGGAAATTATAAATAATTGACAAAATAAAGCATTAGTGCAAGATGAGTGAAATATAGTTCAAGTTAGGATTAGGAATTTTCAGGTTGGTTCAGGAAACTGATGGCAGTGGGGAGGAAGCTGTCATTGAACGCAGAGGAGCAGGTCTTCAGGCTCCTGCCTGATGACAGCATTGAGAACAGGGTATGGCCCGTTGGCAGGGGTTTCTGACAATGGATGTCACCTTTCAGAGACATCGCTTCATCCAAATATCTTCAATGGTGAAGAGGGTTGTACTTGCGATGGGACTGGCAGAGTACACCATTCTCCAACCCTTTGTGTTCCTGTAGATAGGAACCTACACAATTGATTTTGCTCAAACCCATGACATTGGATATCCAGTGGCAATATTGTCACCCACTGACCCAAGGAGCACACTAGTGTGTGTTTTGATTCACCTTTGTCTATACGGAAAATACCTCGACCTTCTTTTAGTAAATGACTATGAAAGTAAAATTATCATCTGTATTCACTATATTCAGCACAAATTTTCAAACATCATGTTTATCGGGAAATCTTTATTTATTGAAAGCATTAATTTCAAAAAATATTACTTGGCAACTCATTGTTAATTTTCATATGCCAGATAAAACTAAAGAGAAATTGTAGAACCTGTTTCATCCATCTCTTTTGACAGCTCTGTACGAGATACCACTGGAGTTGGGGGCAGTGGGCATATGTCTGGGAATCCACCAGACATCAGTTGTGGAGCTAACATTGCCAATTCAGTATAAGGGTAGTTTATATAGAGAGTTGAATTAGTAAAACTCATATAAAATGCCATGGCAACTTGTTCCAATCCAAGCAGGTGTATTTCTCTCAGTTATTCGGCAAGTGGAAGACGTGCAGATAAGAATTTGATTCGGTCTCTGTCACTTAAATCAACTAGCTCAGCAGCCTTGACTGACAATAGAACTTATCCATGGGAGTTGTCCTCACTCCCACGAGAACTCAGTTTAGCATTTTATCCAAATTTGCTGCATTTCCTCAGTCCAGGAATTCTGTGAATGATGAGTGAATAAGATAAATGACTAAAGCTTTTTTCCTCAGGGTAGGTGAGTCCAAAACCAGAGAGCATAAATTTACAGTGGATGGGACCTGCGGAGCAACATCTTCACCTGGAAGGTAGTGAGTATAGAAACTTAGAAAACCTACAGCACAGTACAGGCCCTTTGGCTCACAAAGCTGTGCCGAACATGTCCTTAGCTTAGAACTACCTAGGCTTACCCATAGCCCGCTATTTTGCTAAGCTCCATGTACCTATCCAGGAGTCTCTTCAAAGACCATGTCATATCCACCTCCACCACCGCCACCGGCAGCCCATTCCACGCACTCACCATTCTCTGCGTAAAAAAACTTACCCCTGCCATTTCCTCTGTACCTATGTGGGAGAAGCTACCTGGAGATGTGGTTGAGGTAGGATAAAATTAAAACATTTAAAGGAAATTTGGACAGTTACATCGATAGGAGATGTTCAGAAGAAGTACAGGGAAATTGGCCTAGATCAACTGAGCAACTTGATGAGCAAGGAAGAGTTGGGAGGGGTGTCTGTTTCTATGCTGTATAGATCTAGGACTCTATAATTCTATCATATGATGAAAGTCATTGCCCTTATTTTAACCAAAGGTTGCAAGGAGTTGAAGTTATGACCTCTCCCCGCCCAAAACACGTCATTTATGCAGGGATGTAAACCCAAGTAGAAAGTGTCAATAATGGAACAATGAGTTAGATGGATGTGGGTTTAAGTCCGGAACCTTTAGTTCAAAACTTCAGTGCAGTGCCATGAAGTTGCTACACTGTCAAAGGTGTAGTCTTTTGGTTGAGCTGTTAAAACTGAAATTGTCCCTGCCCTCTCAACTGGATGCATCAGAGATTGTAAGTTTATTTTTGGAGACCAGCAGCATTCCTGCAGCTTAGTACTTATACTCTGACTGGCATTCCTATTATGAAATGACTGCCACATTTTCTGCATTAAATTAGTAAGTATGAAAAACTGGGGGGAGTTCTGAGGTCATGAAAGTTGCAGGACAAATGTAAGATCTGCTCTCTCCTATGTCTTTTTGTTCTAACTTGAAGTGGCATTTCATTCATAAAAGTTTAACACTGGGGGGACTCAAAGGGCATTATAACTGAAGCAAGCATCTTGACCATTGCAGGAGGCATTTTGTAGAATGCATTTTGTCTCATATAGCGGAGTAAATAAAAAAATAGACCCATTAAAATCTTCGGAGGACAGAGAGCAATACATTCCCTGCTAAATAATAAAAAGTCCCCTGCTTGATCTGTGGACTATTCATAGTATTTCTTGATTGCTTAAGGAGAGGATAAAATGCTGGGAACATTTGAACATGATCTCTTGGCACTGTTTTATTAGTGGATCTGTTGTCTGCACAGCTTTGCAGTACAAAATGATGAGTTTCTAAAGATTAGCTGCTCTATACACCATAAGGGCCCATTGAATATGTTTGCATGACCACAAACCTCTTTTCATCAAAACTGCAATCATTTAATTGGTTGCATTTAGCTGCATCCCATCCAGTTTAAAATTACCTCACGGCAACCATGATTTCACTTTGATTGTCCTTTGACAGCCAACCTATGTTCTGTCTGTATATGACAAATGCTCCATCAGTCAAAGTGAAATGCCACTTAACGCAGAAATAATAACTGTTTACTCCAATAGTGTGGGCCGCTGAGTGTGTTTGCCTTCAGTGATTGCTGATTGGTCATATGTAGCCCACCTCGTCAATTAGAACAGAATAGCTCCAAAGAGCAGTTTAGGCCCTTCTGAGCACTGAGGTGAATAATGGAGATGGAGAAATAAAATTTACTAAATCAGGATGAAATATAACAACAGGATCCTGTCAGAGAAGCTTGGAGCCCTCTCAGAGGGAAGAATGAACAGCTGGTCATAAAGCCAAGGTCAAAGGTCTGATGACCATCCATGCACACGCCATAGCATTGGTTTTGATGTATTGTTGGTCAATTTCACATGATTTGTTGTGCAGGGTCTGACTGGATATTAGTGTTGTAACAACGTGTGCTGAGCTCACAGGGGTGAAAGCGAAACTTTCGGCATGCACCGTACATTCTAACTGCCTTGGCCAGTTTTGAAATTTGTATAGTCATTGGCTGCTGTAACATGGACTTCTCTCTGTACTCTTTCCTGGGCTGCAACTTCACCCTCACTTCTCATTAGGAAACAGGTTAGGTGAGTAGCGGCCAAAACCTTTGCCCTTTAGCAGCCTTGAATACCTTGGCTCTGTATCCAGTCATATGATCCTTCAGGAACACTGTTCTTTGATAGTTGTGGCCTCCTGTGCATTTACAGTTGCTCCTGGCAGTCATGATTTTCAACATAGAACATCAAACAGTACAGCACATGTGCAGGCCAACCATGTTGAGTTAAACTAATTAAGCTAATTGCAACTAATTGCTACTGCCTGCATGTGATCCATCTCCTTCCATTCTCTGCCATTCATGTGCTATCTGAGAATCTCCTAAATGTCCCTATCATATCTGCCTCCACCACTGCCCCTGGCAGCACATTCCAGGCAACCACCACTGTCTGTGTTAGAAACTTGCCCCATGCCTTTTCTTTGAACATTTGCCCTTTCACTTTAAATGCAGGCCCTCCAGTATCAGGTATTTTGACACGGGGGAGGGGGGGGGGGATAAAAGATTCTGATGGTCTGTCCTATCTGTACCTCCCATAATTTTATAATTTTCTGTTAGATGACCTCTCAGCCTCCTCTACTCATGAGAAAACAACCTAGTTTGTCCAACCTCTCCTTATAGCTCATTCCTCTAATCCAGGCAGCATCCTGATAAACCTCCAGCATTTTCTGTGTGTAGCTTGGATTGTGTGTAGCTTATGTATTTTGAGAGGACCGGAAGTGACGGCATTGATGAATACTTATTTTTGTGAGATATTATAAACAGCCCCCCTTTTTTTTACCTTCTCTTTTTTTTGTTTCTTTTTTTATTACTTATTAGTTATAGTTATTAGATTAGCTAGTTTTGCATTATAAAATTTTTTTTTTGTTTTTTTTTTCTTTTCTTTTCGGTTTTCTTTATATTATACATTATGAAATATTTAGATTTACTATATCCATACATATATCTTATGGCTTAGGTCTTGGTAAACTCATATATATTGTAACTATTATGTATGTTTCTTTTTTCATATGTAATGGAATGTGTATGTTGTTAATTTCTTTATCAATATATCATTTGTATTCTGTCGATATTATTAATACTAATAAAAAGATTTAGAAAGAAAGAAAGATTTCCAGTATCTACAGATTTTCTTGTGTTTGTGACCCTGGTAGACCACTTCTGCATCCACTCTAAAGCCTCCACATTCTTTCTATAATTCATTTTATTTTATTTAGAGATATACCATGGAAACAGATGCTTCTGGCCTTATGAGCTCATGCCACCCAATTGCACTCAGATGACCAAATAACCTGTATGTCTTTAGAACATGGGAGGAAACCCATGCGATCATGGGGAGAATGTGCAAACTCCTTACAAACAGTGGTAGAACTAAACCGGGGTCACAGGTGATGTAATGGGGCAACTAGAATCAGATGTAATCCTCTGGATGGGGCCTAACCAGAGTTTGATAAGGCTGTAAGATGACTTTCTGACCCTTGAACACATGATTAATAAAGGTGAGCACGCCGTATGCCTTCCATTATAAAGTGCTGCAAGTCCCTCCCTGGATCTTTCTATCTTTCCTGAATTATATCCCTTAAACATTTATGATTAGATTTCTTCACGTGGCTTGAGGACAAATTCCTGACAGTTTAACGCTGGCTGGTTCACCATTATGAAATATTCACTCTATTCGATTAAGAGTTCTACAGCATAGAAACAAGTCCTTTTGCCAAACTAGTCCATGCTGAACAAGATGCCTATCTACGTTAGTCTCATTTCTCTTCATTTGGCTCATGTGCCTCCGATCATTTCCTGCACATTACCTATCCAAATGTCTTTTAAACATTGTAATTGTACCTGCTTCAACAGTTTGTTCCATATACCCACCACCCTCTTTGTGAAAAAAAACTTGTCCCTCATGTCACCTTTAAATCTTTCCCCTCTTACCTTAAACCAATAACCTCCAGTTTTATACTCCCCTATCCTTGGAAAAAGACTGTGACAACCCAAGATTTTTCTCTCAAGATTTTATAAACCTCTAAAAGGTCACTCTTCTGTGTCTCGTGATCCAGAAATAAAACAGTTCCATCCTATTCAGTCTCTCCTTGTAACTCAAGCTCTCCAATCCAGGCAACATCTCTATCAGTCTTTCCTGCAACTTTCTGGCTTACTTCTCTCTCCACAGATGTTCCCTGACCTGCCAAGCTCTTGCAACTCCAGCATCAATAACTTGCTGCCAGATATTAGTCAACACTGATGGAAATACCCCAGTTAAGTATTTTTATCCTATTCAGTCAAAAAACATATTTTTATTTCTGAAATGAATTTTATTCTTTTATATATATATATATATATATGTTCGATTAGATTAGATTCAACTTTATTATCATTGTGCCAAGTACAGATACAAAGCCAAATGAAATGCAGTTAGCATCTAACCAGAAATACAAAGAATAGTGTTATTTACAAAATAACTGTGAATAAAAAGTAAGTGCTACAGCACACAAACATAAAAGTACTGAGACAGTACAATATTGGTTCAATACTGCTTAGCGCTGTGATGTGAGGTTCAGCAGGGTCACAGCCTCAGGGAAGAAGTTCTTCCTGTGCCTGCTGGTGTGGGAGCGGAGGCTCCTGTAGCGCCTACCGGATGGGAGGAAAGTAACAAGTCCATGGTTAGGGTGAGATGCATCCTTGATAATGCTTTTCGCCCTGCCCAGGCAGCGCTTATGGTAGATGTTCTCAGCGGTGGGCAATTGGGTGCCAACAATCCGTTGGGCAGTTTTCACCACATATGCTGGAGTGCTTTGCAGTCCGATATGGGACAATCGTCATATGACACTGAGATGCAGTTAGTGAGTAAGCTCAACGGTACAGTGGTAAAAGTCCGTCTGTATCCTGGGACAGAGGTGAGCTTTCTCGATGCTCCGCAGGAAATAAAGGCGCTGTTGCATCTTTTTGATCAGGATGGAGGAGTTCAGGGACCAGGTGAGATCCGCTTGGAAATGTGGACACCAAGGAATTTGAAGCTTGATACACACTCCACTACAGCTCCACTGATGTAGATGGGGACATGAGTATGGCTCCTAGCAAGCCTGAAGTCCACAATGATCTCCTTGGTCTTATGGGTGTTAAGGGCCAGGTTGTTGTTGGCACACCACGCGGCCAGGTGCTGGACCTCGTCCCTGTAGGCCGTCTGATCAGGCGGCCATGGTATATCTACTGTAAGTGCCATGGAGATGGCATCTTCTGTTGACCTGTTGGTGCAATAGGCAAATTGATGGGGGTCTAGGGTAATGGGCAGACAGGATTTCAGACGTGATAGAACCAGTCTCTCGAAGCACTTTGCAGTGATGGGGGTGAGTGCAACTGGACGGAAGTATGCAGGTGCATGGCAGTGGAATTCTTTGGCACTGGCACGATGGTGGCAATCTTGAAGCTTGTGGGGACAACTGCCTGGGCCAGGGACAGATTGAAAATGTGTGTATATATATATATTTACCAAGAAAATGTGTATGGCTTTCTTTACATTCATAGTGTCATTTAGTTTGTACAGTTATATTGATGCTGTTTTCTGTTCCACACATTGCATCTTCTTTGTACAGAGCACCTTTGCCACTCATGTGGTCTTTTTGGATGGTAGAAACGACAAGCGTTTGAGACACTTCTACACATGATTTTGCAACTCAATGAACAGTGCAGATGGACCTCAGACTGCAGTCCTTCCCCACAAAGGCTTTGACTGCACCAAACTTTAATGTGTCCCTCAGCATGTAGCCCTGTAACCTGGAAGGTACTTGCAGCAGCATTCCCTTATGGGCATCTCATGACACCGGAAGACAAGTTCTGGGCAGATGGAAAGTACATCTTTCACCAAGTTAATGATCTTCCAGAAGTATTTGAAGCTTGTCTCAGAACACATTCCTGGAAACAGCCAATAGATCAGCATAATGTTATGATCCAATGTAGGACCCTCTATTAGTGTGATATGATGTATTAGGATTTTGAGGAGACTTGGTATAACACCAAAGATTAGCAAATTTCTCCAGATGCATCATGGAAAGACCTGTATGGTCATGCACTTTGGTAGAAAGAATAAAGACGTAAACTATTTTTGAAATGGAGAATGAATTCAGCAATTGGAACTGCTAGGAGACTTGAGAGTCCTAATGCAGGATTCCCAAAATGTTAACTTGCAGGTTAAGTTGATGGTAATCAAGACAAACACAATGATAGCATTCATTTCAAGAGGACTAGAACATGAAAACCAGGATGTAATGTTGAAGCTTTATTAGGCATTGGTCAGACCACATTCAGAATATTGAGAGCAGATGAAGGATGTGTTGGTGTTGGAGAGGGTCCAAAGGAGGTTTACAAAAATGATGGTGGGAATTAAAGGATTAACATTTGAAGAGTGTTTAATGGCCCTGGAGTTTAGAAATATGAGGGCAATCTCGTTGAAATCTATAGAGTATTGAAAGGCTTGGATGGAATGGATGTGGAAAGGATGATTTCAATAGTGAGAGAGCCTAGGATCAGAAAACACAGCCTCAGAACAGAAAGACAAGCCTTTAGAACAGAGGTGATGAGGAATATCTTTAGTCAGAGGTTAATGAATCAGTGAAATTCATTGCCATATTTGATTGAAAAAGTTGAGTCATTGGGTATATTAAAAGCGAAGGTCGATATACCTTATTATTAATTCATTATTATGAACATCAAAGGCTACAGGGAGAGAACAGTGAAAGGAGGTTGAGATGGAAAATAATCAGCCATGATCGAATTGTGGAGCAGATGGATGGGCCAAGTAGCCTAGTACTGCTCCTACGTCATAAGATGTTCAGTCAGAAAACAGACTTGGAGGAAGAAAATCCTTAATTCCACCTGAACTGCATGGCTGTACGTTACTGCTAAGAACAGTTAAGAAGCAACTGTATTATTATAGGTATGAGCCACATATAAGGCAAGCCTGTCAACCTCCTTCCCTAATAACACATAACTGTACTGGGTGGGTCCTATTGTCAATCCAGTTACCTCAATAATCACCATGACTGATGCTAGGCTTTTGATTCTAAACATCTTTCAGAATGCAATAAGATAGGTGTTGTAGAGTCCAATATGATCAAGGCTGATCTACCCTCGGATTCAAATCTTCCTTTGTACCTGTTCCTGTTGATCATCAATTCCTCAATTGTTAAAAGTACTTCTACTTTAAGTTATTCACCCCTACAGAACTCTCTAAGGCTGAGAATTTGAGAAATTTACCACCCTCTGCAAAATAGTAGGCATTTGTATGAACCATGGTTCCAAATTGTCAACAGTTCAATCTTTCAGTGACTGCCTCCATCATCCACTCAGCTTTCAGACTTCGTGCTGGGAAGACCCATGCCACTGAAACAGGAGTTTCAGTGTGGCACTCTGTGGATTTTGAACTGCTGCCTCTGGTAATTGCTGCTACATAGAATTCTGAGCAACCTCTGGGCCACTGCTGCCCAAACGATTCAGTCCAAGGGGATACACTACAAACATGAGCGTATCCACAGTCAAGGTAATCAGGAACATCCCAGCACTAAGTCGTGAGGTGATGGTTTATTGGTAGATGTACTACAACAAAATCTAAACCAATGTACGGAGGAAGTTCTCGTGATAGTGGCGCCATCTATCATAGCAGCACAGTATGTGATACTCCTGCCTCCTCCCTCACAGCTCCAAAATCCCAGGTTCAATTCCGATCTCCCCTGCTGTAGGTGTGTTCTCCCTGTGATGGCATGGGTTTCCCTTGGGTGCACCGGCTACCTGCCATGTCCTAAGGACTTGCAGATTGTTCAGTCAATTGGCTGCTGTAAATTGCCCCTAGAATGTAGTTGAGCGGCAGGATCCATGGGAATGGGAATGCAGGGGAACTTGGCCATAGGGAAAATCAGTGGGGGAAGAGGATTGCTTTGTGAGTTGGCTTTCACTAGATAATATGAATGGTCTCCTTCTACATCATACTGTAATAATTCAGGTAAGATTTTAAGTTTGCTGTCTCTGACAGCCATGGTCTGTTTTTATTTCAAATTCCCAGCATTTGCACTTACTTGCTTTGCATTAACATCTTTTTTTGGAATCACCCCCACAAACTTGCTTTCAGTGTGCAGATGTTGATAAGTCTAGACAGATTCACTGGCCCTCTGGGGACGATGTCAAAGGCCCAAGGTGATTGTTACAGAAAAGTTCAAGCGTGTCCTCCCTACTCCCTGGTCGACGTTTATACCTCACATGATATCCACAGTCAATTAGCTGGCTGTCATTATACTGTGGGATCTTGTTGTGCCCAAATGAGGTGCCAAGCTTTCTAGCAGTAACTGTATAAATGCAAATCTTTATTTTTGTGTTAAATGCTCCTTTTCCCTTTGACAACTTCGCTGTGCTTGGACAAGGCTGATACGGCCTTTGAGACTCGTAAGAATATCCAGGCATTATTATCAGCATCAAATGCTCCCAGGACATGTATCTTCCTGTAAAGTGCAGAGTAAACTTTCCCTCGATCGGCTTCAGCAGTCTGTTCAATCTCAGGCTCACTAAAGCACACCCAGCAGCACCATCCTGAATCTTTTACACTCCCCACACTGCACATTCTTGCAATGTCTGAAGGCGAGATTGGCAATTTAGTGTCAATTTGTGCTGTGGGCCATTGTCGGATTGAGCCTGCCTCGAGTCATTTCGGGCAGGAGCTTCAAGAAGGAGATTTCATCCCATCTATCGAAGTCTGGATATAAAACTGAGTCCTTTTAGGGAAAGGGAAGCATGCAAAAGAGTTACATGACTCAATCATGATTGCGTGCAATCTTATCATAACATGCAAGCAATTTTATGGATGCAAAGCTTAAGTAGCTGTGGTTTGTGCCTTCCTCATCACATCAGTCTGTGTAAAATAGACACTGGAAGCAGGCACTTGACTTCAAGGCACCATGGTGTTACTGCCACAGCATATTGAAGGCTTTATTCCATCAAGCTGAGTGCAAAGTGGGTGAAACAAAGCTGAAGTAGATTTTATGAGGCAAAGTATAAAAGGTCGATAAATGTCAGGCTGAGATGGAAAGGAGCTGCCGACTCCCAGTTAGAATGGCTTTCTGTTAACTTATGTTGCATCGGGGAAGCTTGGAAGCTCAGAAAGCAACAATTCCCCCTCAGAGTCTGAAGGATTTGGGTTTGAGTCTCATTCAGAGACTTACATCAGAAAATCGAGGCCTGCAATCCAGTGCTGAGGGAATGTTGTACTACCGATCTGCCATTCCTGTGAACCTGACTCAGCAGGGTGGGGCAGAGGGGTGTCTGAATGAGACCAGGTGCATCCTCCCTCAGTGCTCTGGTTAGCATTTAATAACCTCTTCATAAATGACTGAACAGTTATTATCACAGAGCTGCTTGTAGGATTTTGATACTGATAAAAAAAACTATCTTGCGGTTGTGAAAAGCACTATGGAAATGCAAAATTATTCCTTGTTACTTCCAGGATTTATATCCTAATTTCATTTCTGGGTTTTGATTGGGTTGAAGTGTTTATGTTTTTCTTATTGGCTGCAGTCATGAATATAAGAGGAGGGAGGTTTGGTAGCAGAGAAGACTGTTGGGCTCAGTACAAGAGAATCTTCCCAAATTCTGGAGTGTCAATATTACTGGTAGCTTTAACACATTACCTCCTAATGGACATTCAAAACATTCACGAACTGTATAGTCATTCACTTTGGTAGAAGGAATAAAAGTGGAGATTATTTTCTAAATTGGTGGAAAATTCAGAAAATGGAGGCCCAGTGCAGGATTCCATAAAGTTAACTTGCAGGATGAGTCGAGCGGAAGAAAGGCAAATGCAATGTTGGCATTTGTTTTGAGAGGACTAGAATATAAAAGCAAGGGTATAAAACTAAGGCTTTATTGGTCAGACCACATTTGGAGTATCTTGAGCAGTTTTGGGCCCTATTTCTAAGCAAGGACATCCTAACGATGGAGACAGTCCAAATGAGATTTATGAGAATGAACCCAAGGTTGAAGTAATCTATTCAGGCTCACCATCGAGGCTGAGGGAAGATGTGATAGGTCATAAAGTTATGAGAAACATCAGCAATGTAAAGTCACTCTTTTTACCAGAGTGGAATGGTCAACTAGTAGAGGGCATGGATTTAAGATGAGAGAAGGATGTTTTAAAGCAATGTATGGGTCAAGAAATTAAATGCGCCAGGAAATTAAATGCGTCAGGAAATCCAGAAAATTATGGGTTTGTAAGTTTGACGTCGGTAGTAGGTAAATTATTGGAAGGAGTACTAAGAGATAAGATCTACAAGTATTTAGATAGACAGGGACTTATTAGGGAGAGTCAACATGGCTTTGCGCGTGGTAGGTCAGGTTTAACAAATCTATTAGAGTTTTTCGAGGAGGTTACAAGGAAAGTGGATGAAGGGAAGGCAGTGGATGTTGTCTACATGGACTTCAGCAAGGCCTTTGACAAGGTCCCGTATGGGAGGTTAGTTAGGAAGATTCAGTCAATAGGTATACATGGTGAGGTAATAAATTGGATTAGACTTTGGCTCAATGGGAGAAGTCAGAGAGTGGTAGTAGAGGATTGCTTCTCTGAATGGAGGCCTGTGACTAGTGATGTGCCTCAGGGATCAGTGCTGGATCCATTGTTATTTGTCATCTATATCAATGATCTGGATGATAATGTGGTAAATTGGATCAGCAAATTTGCTGATGATACAAAGATTGGAAGTGTAGTGGACAGTGAGGAAGGGTTTCAAAGATTGCAGAGGGATCTGGACCAGCTGGAAAAAGGGGCTGAAAAATGGCAGCTGGAGTTTAATACAGACAAGTGTGAGGTATTGCACTTCGAAGGGAAAAACCAAGGTAGAACATACAAGGTAAATGGTAGGGCACTGAGGAGTGCAATAGAACAGAGGGATCTAGGAATACAGATACAAAATTCCCTGAAAGCGCAGTCACAGGTAGATAGGGTAGTAAAGAGAGCTTTTGGTACATTGGCCTTCATAAATCAAAGTATTGAGTATCAGTTGGAATGTTATGGTGAGGTTGTATAAGGCATTGGTGAGGCTGAATTTGGAGTATTGTGTGCAGTTTTGGTCACCGAATTACAGGAAGGATATTAATAAGGTTGAAAGAGTGCAGAGAAGGTTTACAAGGATGTTGCCGGAACTTGAGAAACTGAGTTACAGAGAAAGGCTGAATAAGTTAGGACTTTATTCCCTGGAGCGTAGAAGAATGAGGGGAGACTTGATAGAGGTATATAAGATTATGATGGGTATAGATAGAATGAATGCAAGCAGGCTTTTTCCACCGAGGCTAGGGGAGAAAAAAACCAGAGGACATGGGTTAAGGGTGAAGGGGGAAATTTTAAAGGGAACATGGGGGGGGGGGGGTTCTTCTTCACACAAAGAGTGGTGGGAGTGTGGAATGAGCTGCCAGATGAAGTTGTAAATGTGGGCTCACTTTTAACATTTAAGAAAAACTTGGACAGGTACATGGATGAGAGGTGTATGGAGGGATATGGGCCAGGTGCAGGTCAGTGGGACTAAGCAGAAAAATGGTTCAGCACGGACCAAAAAAGGACAAAAGGTCTGTTTCTGTTCTGTAATGTTTCTATGGTTTCTATGGGTCAATTATTTCTAAATAGAGAACAGTAGTTGTCTGGAAGGTGTTCTTAAGCCGGGTAATGAAAACAGATACATATGTGACATTTGTGTGGCATTCAAAAACAGATAAAGCAAGGATGGATATGGATCAGGTACAAGCAAATGGGATTAGTTTAATTTGGCGCCATGGTCAGCATAGACGTTGTGGGCCGAAGAGCCTGCTTCTGAGCTATAGGAGTTGAAGTTCTATTAAATTAAAAGCAAACCAGTTTTTCCTTCAATTATGTGTTTGGAAATTAATGTTCAGTTCCTGGAGTATGCAGGGTATTCAGGTAGCTCTCTGTAATGTGCCAGCTTGGTTTGAAAAATCCCAAACTGTTCTTTATATTAAGTCTGTCTCTCATTCTGGCCAAAATACACAACAATGCAGTACTTTGTTTTCTAACGGGCCAGGCTGCTGACTCTGGAGAAATCTTGGGTCTTTAATCAATTAGACAAAATTGCCTATTAGGATCAAATTGTTAACCCTGCTTCCCTTCCTGGACCACTCTTTAACAAGGAGCAATCAAGAAGGCAAAGGGCAAAGGGTTAAGGAAACATTATTCTCTTTATTTTGTAGGCCCACCTACGTTGTAATCAAGTCTATTAAAAATCAGGGCTGCAATTCAGGATTTCAGTGCAGGAACCTCTCAACTGCATTTAAGACAACTCTGGCTTTAAATGAGGCCAGCAGTTTGATCAAGACTCTTAGTATCATACCATGTGAACTACAACTGGCTATTAGAGCAGCCTTAATACAGTGCTTATCATGGACATTAGCAAGGAAATTCATATCAATTATGAAACATAAGATCATGTGACAGATGTGTGGATAAAGATGTCACTATAAAGAGAAGCTTGGAGGGGGAGAGGGATTCTGAGAGTGAATTCTTGGCAGTTGAAGGAATGCTATCGAAGCAGTTAGATAGATCATCACATCAAGAGGTCGAAGTTAGAGTAAGATGGTGTTGGGATGGAGATATTATTGGGAAGAAGGAGTTGGAGGGGTGGCCAGAGATATGAAATCATGGAAGTGTTGTAAAGAAGAATATATACATTAGTTGAATATTATTGTTGTTCTTTACATTTAAGTTAAAGAGAGAGGAATTTTCTTATATTGAATCATGACAACATTTCCAAACCTGGAGTCCTGTGGAATTTATCAGTTTTCAGAACTTTCTATCCATTCACGTACTAACCTTCTAGCAGATGTCATTAGTGAGCAGAACCCCAGGAGACTCTTGAGAGCCTAATGGAAGGAGTAGTGCCCTGAAGCCAGGAAATTCCCACCATAGATAGGAGAAGCATTTACTTCTAATTATTGAAATGGGAGGCAGGAGATAGAAGCCTGTACAATGACATTACATCTTGCTGATCCCATAAACCCTGAAGTTTAGGAGACAGTTATGACATTGTTAAAGATCATGATGTGTATATTTGATTACTTTTTATAATTACTTCACTGTGGATTTGATAGCATATTGAAATCATCTAGTTGGATTTCATTATATTTCCTAAGACAAAGTGATACTCCTAGAAATTTATAGTCTCCTGTTTTATCCTGGCTGGAGGGATTAAGATAGATTATCCTGGGCATTAAGGGAGATGCATTTTTAACTGCAATCTTAATTTGGATGAAGTTTATTTTTTAATCAGAAATTTACAAATGCTTTGTCTTTTAATTTCTGTGACTGGTTGAGTGCTTTTTTTAAAACAGGTAATAAAAAAATCATGGAAACCTGCAGATGATGAAAATCTGAAGTAAAATCTGAAAACGTTGGACGACTTAGAAGATCACAGAGCAGTTGTGGAGCAAAAAGCAGAGGCAGCATTTCAGGTCCATTATCTTTTATATATCCTTGAATGAGAAGTGATACACTTCAAAGTTTACAGTACCTATAAAAAGTATTCACTCTCATCGCCCCCCCCCGCAAGTTTTCGCATTTTATTGTTTTACAACAATGAATTGCAGTGAATTTAATCTGAATTTTTTTGACGCTGATCAACAGAAAAGGACCAAAGTAAAAACAGATCTCTACAAAGCAATCTAAATTAATTACAAATATAAATCACAAAATATTAGCCCTCTTCAAGTCAGTATTTAGTACCTTTGGCAGCAAAAACAGCCTTGAGTCTCCAAAAACCAGATTTCCCTTTAACTAATTATGTGACTTTTAAAACCAAATGGCTACACCAGTAATAATTTGGTGTGTCATATTAAAGGGGGGGGGGGTGAATACTTATGCAATCAATTATTTTGCATTTTATATTTGTAATTAATCTTGATCACTTTGTGGAGGTCTATTTTCACTGTGACATGAAAGTCTTTTTCTGTTGGTCAATGCCAAAAAAAGCCAAATTAAATCTACTGTGATTCAATGTTGTAAAACAATAAAATATGAAAACTTTCAAGGGTGGTGATTACTTTTTATAGTCACTGTACATACTTACTCATAATAAGGTGTAATATACTCCAGTTACTTAACCTATTAGCATATTTTTGGAATGCAAGACAAACCAGAGTTCCTGGGGGGGGGGGGGGGAACTATGCCATTATATGGAAAAGGAGAGGGCTCCACACAGGAGGTAGGAATCAAATTCAGATTTCTGAAAATGTGATACTGCAGAATTAATTACTCTGCCATTGTGTCAATCTAAACATTAAAACGTTAACTCCGATTCTCTCTCCACAGATTCTGCTTGACATCAGAATACTTCTCGCATTTTCTTTTTCTATTTTGTGTTTAAAGTAAGATGTGTGGTGTAAAGTAGTGAGTACGGAGTTGTAGCTGTATTAAGCTTTTGTCCACTTGTGAATGTTTTCTGACCTTGACGATAAAGTGTATTACAGTCAAAACTTGTTTACATCTGCACAGCACCCAAACACAGCCTAATTGATTCCCACCTATTCAGATACTTCCAAAGTTTACAGAAAGATAGGCTCTTTGTGTAACTTTTGGTCCCAGTGTAATGCTGTTTTGTTTGGCTGTATTCATGGGTACCTAAGTTTGGTTGAATAACAATTAAACTTGAACTTGAGGTTGTGTGAGATATGGAAACTCTAGGAGACTAAGTCTCCCTGATAACTACACCTGAACAAAGCAGCTCCTTAGAGTTTATGTAGAGGAACTAGATCTGCAGCTGGATGACCTACAGCTCATACTGGAGAATGAGGTGATACACAGGGATTAAAGGGAGGTAGTCACCCCTAAATTGCAGGAGGCAGGTACTTGGATGACTGTCAGGAGAAGAAAAGGGAACAGGCAGTTAGTGCAGAGTACCCCTCTAGCTGTTATGCACAATAATAAGCATATTGCATAGGATAGTGCTGGGGGGGGAGGGGTGTGGGGGAAGACCTACCAGGAGAAAGTCAAGACCACTGGTGTCTGGCACTGAGTCTGGCTCTATGGCTCAGAAGAGAAGTGGGGAGAAAAGGAATGCTATTGTAATAAGGGATTCCATTATATGCGATTCAATGGATGGAAAAAGAGACATCTGCATGGTATGTTGTCTCTCAGGTGCCAGGGTCAGGGATGTTTCCGATCAGATCCACAGCATTCTAAATGCCAGAAATTTGAGAGTGTCAGGGGACAGAAGTGAGTGTAGTTGCTATTCCTAAGGAGAACCTGCTTGGGAAGCCAAAAGGTCTGAAGGTAGATAATTCATTTGGACCAGATGGTCTACACCTCAGGTTTTTGAAAGAGGTAGCTGAAGAGATTAGTAATGACCTTTCATGAATCAATAGATTCTGGAATGGTTCCAGAAATGTTAATCCATCTTTAAGAAGGGAGGAGCACTGAAAGAAAGCTATTACAGGCCAGTTAGCCAGACTTCCATGGTTGGGAAGATGTTGGGGTCCACTATTAAATATGAGGTTTCAGGTAATTGGAGGCATATGATAAAACAGGCCAAAGTCAGCATGGCTTTCCTGAAAAGGAAATTTTGCCTGAAAAATCTGTTGGATTCTTTTTTCAAAGAAATAACAGGCAGGATATACTAAGAAAGTCAGTGGATGTTGTTTATTTGGGACTTTCAGAAGGCCTTTGACAAGGCGCCACGTATGAGGCTGTTTAAAGATTGAAGCCCATGTTATTACAGGAAAGACATGAGCATGGATAGAAGATTGACTCACTGGCAAGAAGCAAAGAGAGGGAATAAAGGGGGCCTTTTCTGGTTGGATGCTGGTGTCTGGCGGTGCTCCACAGGGGTCAGTGTTGGGACTACTTCTTTCATGCTATATGTCAATAATTTGGATGACAGAATTGATGGCTTTGTGGCCAAGTTTGCACATAGGTGGGAGGATAGTTAGTATTGAGGAAGCAGGGAGTCTGCAGAAAGACTTGGACAGTTTGGGAAAACTGTCAAAGTAGTAGCAATTAGACTATAGTGTAAGGAAGTGTATGGTCATGCACTTTTGTAGAAGGGATAAAGGCATAGACTATTTTCTAAATGGGAGAAAATCAGAGGTGCAAAGGGTCTTGTGAGTCTTTGTGTGGGATTCACTGAAGGTTAACTTGCAGGTTGGGTTGGTGGTAAGGAAGCCAAATGCAATGTTAGTATTTATTTTGAGAGGACTAGAATACAAGAGCGCAAATGTAATGCTGAGGCTTTATAAGTAATTATTCAGACCGCAAATGCAGTGCTGTGAACAGTTTTGGGCTCCTTATCTCAGAAAATATGTGATGGCGTTGGAGTGAGTCCAGAGGATATTCATGAAAATGATACCGGGAATGAAAGTTTAAGATATGAGGAGTGTTTGATGGCTCTGGGCCTGTATTCGCTAGAGTTTAGAATAATGAAGGGGGATCTCATTGAAACCTATTTACTGTTGTAAACCCTAGATAGAGTGGATGCAGAGCAGATGTTCCCTATAGAAGGCGAGTCCAGAACCAGAGGGCACACAAACAGAATAAAGGGATGTCCGCTTGGAAGAGAGATGAGGAGGAATTGCTTTCTCCAGTGGGCAATAAATCTGTGGAATTCATTGCCACAGACGGCCATGGAGGCCAAGTCACTGAGTATATTTAAAGCAAAGATTGATAGATTCTTGATAGGTCAGGGTGTCAGAGGTTATGGGAAGAAGGCAGGAGAATGGGGTTAAGAGGGATAATAAATCAGTTACGATGGAATTGAGGGGCATACCTGAAGTGATGAATGGCTTAATGTTTTATGGCTTTTCCTCATGATATTGATGTAAGCAAACAGTGACTGGCATCTGAGACCTATAAACTGCAAGTATGTCCTTATGATACATTAGATCACCTTTTGTGCTAAATGAAATAATGTTAGTTCAAATTTTGTGGAAACCCTCCATCTGTTGTTGAATATAGTTACACCATCAATGGTAATAGGTTTATTATTGTCACACACTAAGCCAGTTCCATCGTGAGTGAGCCATCAAAGATGTAGCAAGAGGTGATGTCTCAGGAAGGTGACATTCATCTGCTGAGCCATGGCCTGTTACTGTGCAGCCATTAGGTAGGAGGTACCGAAACTTGATGACCTACACCTCAACGTTCAAAAACAGCTTCTTCCCCAGCGTCATCAGGTTCTTGCCCAATGTAAAAAAACTTCAACACTACCTTGAATGACGTATATTTGTTTTTTCTCTCTCCCTTACTTTGTTGTGTAAGTTATGCATAATTTATGTAAATTTGTTTCTTGTAATATGTTTGTCAAGTTTGTAATATATTTTTGCTGCTGCTACAAAAAGCTAATTTTCACGGGCTTTATACCCTGGATTTGCTTGCCTATAAGAATAAACTTGAACCTGAATTTCATGGACTTGAACAGTTACAGAGAAAGTACAGTGCAGGTCAATACTAAAGTGCAAGGGCCATGACAAGTTTGACAGAAAGATTGAGAATCCCTCATTATCGTTTAAGGGGGCCATCCAGGATTCTTATAATCACGGGATAGAAGCTTCCTGGTAGTGCATGTTCTCAAGCTTTTGTATATTCTGCCTGATGTAAAGATAGAGAAAAGAGAATGACTGCGGTGGAAGTGTCATTGATTACATTCGCTGCTTTCCTGATGCAGCAGGAAGTATAAAGAGTCAATAGTGAGGAGGTTAGTTTTCGTGACAGACTGGGCTGTGTTCACAACACTACAAGTTCAAAGTAAAACTTATTATTCGATTACATACATGTCACCACCTAAAACCCTGTGATTCTTTTTCTGTGGATAGAATTAGCAAATCTATAGAACTGTAACTGTAAACAGGACCTGTAAACTGTAAATGTCAGGAACTGTAAATAAACTGTGAAAATGCAGATAATAAATAAATAGCAATAAATCACAAGCATGAAATAACAAAAGAAAAGAGTCCTTAAATGAGTGTAGTTATCCCCTTTTGTTCAACAGCCTGATGGTTGAGAGGTAGTAACTGTTCTTGAACCTGGTGGTGTGAGTGCTGAGGCACTTGTACCTTCTTCCTGATAGCACCAGAGAGAAAAGAGCATGGCCTGGGTGGTGAGGATCTTTGATGATGGATGCTGCTTTTCTACAGCAAAGTCTCATGTAGATGTGCTGTATGGTTAGGAGGGTTTTACCTGTGATCGACTGGGCTGAATGCACTACCTTTTGTAGGATCTTCCACTCAAAGTCATTGGTGTTCCCATGCCAGGTCATGGGGCAGCCAGTCAGCACACTTTCCACCACACATTTATAGGTGTTTGCCAAGGATTTTGATAATATGCGGAATCTTCACAGTCTCCTGAAGAAGTAGAGGCACTGTTGTGCTTTCTTCACAATTATATTTACATGATGTGTCCAGGACAGGTCCTCTAGATAATGACACCCAGGAATTTAAAGTTGCTGACCCTCTCCACCTCTGATCCTCTGACGATTACTGGTTCATGGACCTCTGGTTTCCCTCTCCTGAAGTCTACTGTCAGCTCATTGGTCTTATTGACATTGAGAGACAGTTTGTTGTTATTACACCACTCAGCCACTCTCCCTTCTATATGTTGATTCATTAACACCTTTGATACAATCCATAACAGTGGTGTCATCAGGAAACTTGTATATAGTGATGGTGCTGTACTCAGCCACACAGTCAGAGGTGTAAAGCGAGTAGAGCAAGGGGCTAAGCAGACATCCCCGTGGTGCTTCTGTGCTGATGGAGATCGTGGAGGAGATATTTTTGCCAATCCAAACTGATAGGGGTCTGCAAGTGAGGAAATCCAGGATCCAATTGCACAACAGGGTATTGAGGCCAAGGTCTTAGAGTTTACTGATTAGTTTACAGGGGATGATGATGTTAAATGTCAAGTTGTAGTTAATAAAGGACATCCTAATGTATGTACCTTTGCTGTCCAGATGTTCCAGGGTTGTGTGCAGAGCCAACAAGTTACCATCTGCTGTAGACCTGCTGCTTCAATAGGTGAATTGGAGTGGATCCAAGTTGCCATTCAGACAGGACCTGTTATGCTTCAATACCAACCTCTCAAAGCACTCCATCAGTGTGGCTGTAAATGCCATGGGGTGATCGTCATTTAGACAGGTTACCACACTCTTCTTGTGCACCAGCATGAGTGAAGCCTGCTTGAAGCAGGTGGCACCTCACACTGCTGGAGCGAGAGGCTGAAGATATTAGTGGATACACCAGCCAGTTGCTTGTCACAGTTCTTCAGTACTCGGCCAGGTACTCTATCCAGACTGGATGTCTTCCTTGGAGTCACTCTTTTGAAGGCAGACCACATGTCATCTTCAGATACTGAGGCCAAAGGATCATCAGGAGTCATGGGAGTGCGCGATGGTTTCTCCCTGTTCTAGTGATCAAAGCGAGCATAGAAGGCATTGAGCTCTTCTGGAAGCAAAGCTCTGCATTCCCCTATATGGCAAGATTAAGCGTTCGAGAAGGTTATGGCAGTCAAACACTGCCACAACTGTCGAACATCCCTCATTGATACCAGTCTTGCCCGGAATCTCCACTTTGCCTGAGAGATGGCATTCCGGAGATCATACCAGCACCTCTTGTAGCATTCTTGATCTCCAGACTCGAATGCCTCATCAGCTTCCGGATTTCATTGTTCATCCAGGACTTCTGATTGGGAAAAACCCTGGATGATTTTGTGGGGACACACTCATCCACAACTGTTTTAATGAAGTCTGTAAGGACCCTGGTGAAGTTATTTAGGTCCTCAGATAACTCCTCTTGTAGTCTTGGGCAGAGCAGAATCAGAATCAGGTTTATTATCACTGACGTATGTTGTGAAATGTGTTGTTTTGTGCCATGAGTACACTGCAATACATAAAAATCACTGCAAGTTACAATTTTAACCAAATAAATAATTAATAGATAGATAGTGCAAAAGAGGGATAGTGACATAATGCTTATAGGTTCATGGACCGTTCAGAAATCTGATGGCAGAGGAGAAGAAGTTGTTCCAAAAACATTGAGTGTACAGCTGTCATACCTATCTGTGATGAATCTGGATAGGATGATTCTGTTGGTGCATCTAAAAAAAATCAGGCAAGGGTCATCATGGGCATGCTAAATTTCATTAGCTTTCTGACGAAGGTCTTCCCTCATTTCTGAAATGTGAGAGATCAGTATTTCTCAGGATACCTTCCTTTCCTCTGATATAGCTTCCTGGAATAATTTATTTCCACTCTTGAAAACAGAACATTCTAAGGACAAGGAGACACAAGAGACTTCACATGCTGGAATATGGAGCACCACATGACATGCTGGTTCCCTGCTCAGAAGTTTTGATAGAAGCATCAAATAATGGATGCAAATAAACATGGAGGCAACCCACAATATACCGGAGGAACTCAACAGTTCAGGTAGTATTTGTGGAAGGAAATAGACAGTCGCCAGTTCTGGTTGTGGCTGTTCATTTGGACTCATTCTATAGACAGCTCTTCCTCAGTACTGCGGTGGCAGCTTCAGTCTTAGAGATCAGCTCTTTACAGTGAAGCATGGGCCCAGAAAGTTCCATTCAGGAGATGGAGTGCTCTGTAACCAACCCTTCTGCTGCCTCTGGAGGGCACTGCATTCTGGGGTTTGGAGGGGTTGACGTAAAATCTAGCACAGAGATCCAAGCTTTTTACAAAAGGGGCTTCAGATGAGTGCAGTAATGATAGAACATCAGTGCAGGTCAGTGCAGAGCATATAATCAGTGGGCCCAATAACCTCTTTCTCTACCACAAGGAAATAATGGAAGTATGTTACCTTGTGGTAGAAAAGTCATGTCAATGGATTCTACTGCCACTTCTCCGTGGCTGTGAAACTTATTCTTTCTGGATGCCTATCCATTCTCTTTTCAAATCCTGATTCACCTTGTTTCACTGACATTAAAGGAAATGAATGTCAGCTCATAACTTCTCTCAGTCATTCTTTTCCCTCATACTTTTCCTGTACTGGATATTTTGTACCATGCTTTAACTCAATATGTCTGATCATTAAACCATCTATTAATGGGGAAACTTCACTTTACCTTCAATAAGTCTGTAGTAATGCTGTACACTTCCTTCAATCTTCACTCTGCATTTTAGTTTCAGTAAAAACTGAATCATAGCTTATGGTACAGGTGAATTCTAATTCTTCTGATTCTGAAATTTTGCTCCTCAAGAATCCTGATGAAATGTCAACTGTCCATTTCCTTCCATAGAAGCTGCCTGACCTGTGGAGTTTCTCCTGCATTTTGTGTGTTGCCACAGATTTCCAGCATCATGCCTCCGAGTTGCTGTTCCCATTGTCAGTTCTCAGGTTCTGTACAATTCCATCCACTTCCACAACTATTTCATTTCACTGCATTGCCCATCTGAGGCTCGCTTGTCACACTTTCAATATATTCTTGGGTGCCCTCCGATCTTCTCCCTGTATAAATATGAGCTCAACCAATACTCACTACATCCCACTCCCTATCAAGAACCCTGCATGCACACAGTGACTGGCTCTGTAACTAAGATTCATGGGTTGATCCGGCTGACTCTACCAAAGCTCTGAAACCAATGCTAACACTGTTACCATCCCCATGTCTTTCTTGTAGAATCATTGTCCTAATAGAGAGATACAGATTGGAGACAAATCCTTTGGTCAACTGAGTCTACGTTGTCCATCGACCACCCATTTTGTGAATTCTATGTTAATCCTATTTTATTCGCCCTCACATGCTTACCAATTCCTGCCAGATTCTGCCACTCACCTACACCTGAGGAAGTTACAGTAGCCAATAAACTTGCACCTCTTTAGGATGAGGGGCAAAACCAGAGCATCTAGAGAAAACACGAGGAAATCTGCAGATGCTGGAAATTCAAACAACACACACAAAATGCTGGTAGAACACAGCAGGCCAGGCAGCATCTATAGGGAGAAGCGCCGTTGATGTTTTGGGCCGAGAACCTTCGTCAGGACTAACTGAAAGGAAAGATAGTAAGAGATTTGAAAGCAGTGGGGGGAGGGGGAAATGTGAAGTATATAAGGAAGTAAATGGAAGTATATAAGGTATATAAGGTGTTGTTTCTCCAACCTGAGTTTGGATTCATTTTGACAATAAAGGAGGCCATGGATAGACTTACATGCCGGCTGGGTAGCCTCCAACCTGATGGCATGAACATTGACTTCTCTAACTTCCGTTAATGCCCCTCCTCCCCTTCTTACCCCATCCCTGACATATTTAGTTGTTTGCCTGTTCTCCATCTTGCTCTGGTGTTTCCCGCCCCCCCCCCCCCCTTTCTTTCTCCTGAGGCCTCCTGTCCCATGACCCTTTCCCTTCTCCAACTCTGTATCACTTTCGCCAATCACCTTTCCAGCTCTTAGCTTCATCCCACCCCCTCCGGTCTTCTCCTATCATTTCGCATCCCCCCCCCCCCCCCAGATTTTAAATTCTCCTTTTGGATGGTGTTGCTACCTTAAAAACACTAAATAAGTTCAAGTAATTATAGTTATTCTTGACAACTGGTAATTGGTTTATTATTGTCATGTATATGGAAATACAATGAAAAGCTGTTGCTTGCCATTCAGATTATTTCAAAACCTCAGGTACATCATGATAGTCTAAGGGAAAAGCAATAGAAATAAGCAGGATATAGATAGTTTATTGCTCCAGATTCCAGCAGCTGGAGTCTCTTGTCTCCATTTTGCTACTACACTGAATTTTTTTCATGATATGCTAAATCTGAAAACATTTTCTTTCTGCCTCTGACTGAGTCCTGATACACAGTTTTGACTGGAAATATGGACAATTCCTTTCCCCACGTTGTTGCCGCTCAACCTGCTGAGTTCCTCCAGCAGATTGTTTGTTACTCCAGATTCCCGTTCCGTAATCTCTGTATCTGCATTTTGGAATATTGAATATACTATACCAGCTGCTACCCCTCTTTGCACTCTGGTCTAAACTTCCAAAAAGATCTCTAGTAAATTCATCAGACATCATTTTCATGAACCCCTGCTGACTTTGCTCAATCAAATTATGACACTACTGTTACTGTCTCAACAATAATTTCTAATTTTTTTCCAATAATAGACTTTACATTATCTGGTGTACAGTTACTCACTTTTTCCTCCTACATTTTTGGCCAGCTGTGGAGAAGTAGCAATCCTGGGAGGAATTAGGGCAACCTGAGACGATATGGATCCAATCCAGAGGATAATTGTGATCCTGTAGTTGTGAGATGATCCTGGGGAAGGGAGCAAGGCTAAGCATAGATGTCCCTTAGATCTCCCAATCCATAAGCAGTACAATGAATTCCCTAGCTCTTCCGAACAGTCTTCCTTAGCTTTCTCTAGATATTAGTCAGCCATGATTAAATCTGGAAGACCATTAAAATATGACTCCGTCATCCTCATTACATTATGCAAGTAAGAAACATTCTTTCTGAGAGGAAATTGGTTGTACTTCCTAGGAATTGGAAGTATCATCACCGTCGAAAAGACAGCTATGACTTGACCTCCACGGATTCCATGGCTGATGAAATTCCTCTTTATTTCATTATAAAAAGAAGTCGTTTATTCTGAGGCTGCTCTCCTACTAATGAAAACAACCCTTCCTCATCCAGGCTTTTCAGTATTTGATAGGTTCTGATGAGATTCCCGCTTATCCTTCTGAGCTCCATCAAGTACAAGTCCAGGGCCATCAAATGCTCCTCATACATTAAGCCTTAAATTCCGGCGATTACTCTTGTGAACCTCCTCTGTATCCTCTCCAGGGCCAGTGCATCTTTTCTTTGATACGGTATACAAAATTGCTCAGAATTTCGGAGGGATTGGATTTTAGGGAGCATCTGAAAGAACAAGGGAGAGGAAGAGAGAGTTAAGGAAGTAATCACAGAGCATAAGGCTTTGTGACTGAATGCTACTCCAGCAGCTCTGTGGCGAGTAAATGCAGGAATGTGTGAACAGTCAGAATTTAAGAGATGTGGATATCTTGGTGCACTGTAGACTTGGAGAGGTGACAATGATAGAGATATACAACACTATGGAGGACAAGTAGGTTGCCTCCAACTTTTTCAAAGTCTGACCTCCAATGTAGATCCAACACTAGAACAGTTAGCCATTTTGGTTCCTGCAGACTATTCACTTGGGATGCATTTTTCTAGGAATTATCCCTTCCACCATCAACCATCCATCTATATTAATCCCACATTAATCCCATTTTATTCTCTCCCATATTCTCACCAACTCCTGTCAGATTCCACCATTCACCAATGCACTAGGGACAAATTACAGTAACCAATTAACCTATCAAGTTGCCTGTCTTTGGCATGTGGGAAGAAACCAGAGAATTTGTTGACAGGAAGAATGTGCAGACTCCATGTAGACAAAACCTGAGATCAGGCTATGAGGCAGCAGCTCTTCTATCTACACTACTTTGGTACTGACCATTATCCCCTAAGTTATTTCTGATAAGTAAACCCTTGATGAAGTGTGTAGCATCTTAAATTCTCTTTATCTGCCTTGATAACAAGTTAACCAGTGAGGTTTGGGGTGTTGGTAAAAATACTAAGTAGATTCCAATAGTTATTATAATACGGTTTGCATGCCATCCAAACAGATCATTTCAAAACGTAAGTAAATATAAATCTCCTGACCCTAATAAAATATATGTTCATAGTTATCTGTTGTTGTAGCTCATCCACTTCATGGTTCAATGTGTTGTGCGTTCAGAGATGCCCTGCTGCACACCACTGTTGTAATGTTGTTAGAGTTACTTTTGCCATCCTGTCAGCTTGAACCATTTTGGCCATTTTCTTCTGATCTCTCTCATTAACAAGGCACTTTGGCCCACAGAACTGCTGCTCATTGAATGTTTTTTTTGTTGCTTCTTGCACCATTCTCTGTCAAATCTACTGACTTGTGTGTGTGCGCAAATCCTCGGAGATCAGCAGTTCCTGAGATATTCAAGCCACCCTTTTGGCCACCAGCAATCAAGTCATTTAGAATACATTTCTTCCCCAATATAATGTTTGATCTAAACAATAACAGAACCGCTTGACCATGTCTGCATACCTTTATGCATTGAATTGCTGCCACATGATTGGCTGATTAGATATTTGCGTTAACAAGCAGGTGTACCTAATAAAGTGGCAGTGTGGTGATGGTAGGCAAAAGGAAAATGCTGTTAGATTGTGAGATCAAGGGATCATATTTATTGTACAAGAAGTCCATTCAAGAATCCTAAACAATGGGATAGAAGCTGTCCTTGGCTGGTGGTGCTTGTTGGTCTGCAGGCATTGTGGCAACTTTAGAAACTGAGCTCCCTGCACTTTAATGCATGATCACTTTCATGCTAAGGGCTTAGAGCTGAGATCTAATCACTTCAGACCTTCCAAATATCACTGGATAATGGCACTTCAGCATGTATTATGATAAACAGCCAAAACGTTTCAATATAAATCTGGCTAAATTATCTTCATGAGCGTTACTCTCCAACATCTTTAGGTGGATTGATATGTGGATAAAGAATTGAAATCAATTGCATCCCAAAAATGATTCTCGCTGTCAAATACGCTTTGATTGATTCTTTTTATAAGCTAGACATTAATGCCTAGATGTGAGGGTTTAATAAAATTCTGAGGAGTGAGATGTAAATGTGAGCATGAAAAAAATTCAAAAGTGTTACACATTAACATAATTGTGTGCAGGCATCCAGCCACTGAAGTCTCCTGGCACACATTGGTTTCTTTTATACTGCACTTGAGCCAATATTAAATATCACTGGAGCAAACGTTACCTTCAGTCACAAAGGGGAGATGATATAGGTACTTCTGACATTTCAGAAGCTGCTGCTTTCCTGGAATATGCACATAATAGATGGTTTTGCAACATTCAGCATTATGGAAAACAGTTCACCCTGCCATGACTATCTCATAGAAGAAATAGCTTAATAGTTTTTAATGCATGTTTTGGAAAAGGTTATAAACTTCACTGTTAATTGTTGCTCTCCCAGCAACAAACTTACACCACAACATATGCACACACAGACATACACACACTCTGTCTCTGTCTGCTCTCTCTCTCTCTCTCTCTTTCATATGTGCATATGGCCAAACACAAGCAATTAAGCCAACTGATTCATGAAAACACTCCTGATCTTCTTTTCAGGGAATCACTTGGAATCAAAGATAACTTGCATGCCCTCTTATTTTCTGAGTTCTGGATTTGACGATGGGTTGATGTTGGAATCAGGAATCTTCAGCAGATGGTGCAGGGATGCATAGGATAGAGTGTTTCAATCACAATTGGAAACTAGTGCGGCTAGAACTGCTCTCCTGTTGCATGACTGACATATATAAAGTATATGCAGGTCACTATTCCCCGTATCGGAGGTGCAAAAATGCAAAACGTGTATTTAGGATAAAGGGTAAGAGATTCAGAGATGATCTGAGAGAAACTTTGTGGGCCGAAGGGCCTGTATTGCGCTGTAGGTTTTCTACGTTTCTAAACCAAGTTCCAGCTGAGATCAGGAGCAGCTAGAAAAATGGTCTGAAAAATGGCAGATGGAATTTAATGCAGACAGCTATGAGGTATTGCACTTTAGGAGGACAAACCAGGGTAGGACTTACACAGTGAACAGTAGGGCACTGAAGTGTGGTAGAAAAAGGTTCTAGAAGTTGAGGCTTCCATTGGTCAGGGTTGACCAAGGATGCATCATAGCTATCTTGATACACAAGCCAGAGCAATACAACATGGAGAGGAAGCTGTTGCTTGTGTGGCCAACTCCCCTCTCCATGTAGCTGTTGAATCCAAAGGAACAACGGAGACTGACCCAGCTTGGCACCAACAGCACCGCAGGAGTTGCTATTCAGCATTGAACTCAATTTAGGGCCACCTAATGTATCCAACTCCAGACTTTTCTTCAGGGTTTACTCCTGAAGCCTTCCCCATGAGTGGGTAAAGCCACAAGGCAATGGAGGTTTGTGATCATAGATGAGCTGCCAACCACGGCTGATGAGCCCCATCTGCCCGAAGCAACTGATTTTAGCGTGCAAGTAACCCACCTTTTCCCTGGGTGAAATGGTTCTGCCAGGCTCAGTAGCTGTTGTGTCTGTGCATAACTACTTATCAATTAAATAAAAATATGCACACAGGAGATGGCTTTAACCGATGTATTCACCTTGCAACGAGAGAGAGAGAGAGAGAACAATGCATATACAGAGACAACCACACATGTGCAGACAACAGATCAATATGTAGTGTGAGGGGGGGGGGGGGGCGGTGTTATTGCTCCAAAAGAAATAGATCCGTACATTACACTTCCTCTCCTTCAGATTAATGCACCATAAAACTATAAAATTTTCAATTTCCCTTTCATAAATGCATATTCCAAACAAACATGCCTTCACAATAACAGTCCATAACTACCTTCACAATTCTAAAGATTCAGTCTTTTGGGTGGCTCTCTGCTTCTTTCAGGAGAGCACCTCTGGACCTGTGAGTGGCATTAGGTTTGGCAGGAGTTTGGATAACACTCTCGTCACATCTCTGGACCTGTGGAGTGGTGTTGGGTTGGTAGGTGTCTTGTTTTAGACAACATTCTCAGCTTATGGTGTCACATTGCTGTCAGCAACATCATCACTGTCCGGTGACTCTGATGTGTCCATCTTTTCGGATGCAGCTGACTCAGTTGTGTACTTCAGTTGAGCCTCCAGTATCTGGTCCACATGACATCTCCATGTCTGATCTCCAACATCAACTGTGGTTCAGTCCTTGTAGCTCTCCTGTCCAACCTCAAAGCTCCTTGCTGCTTTGCTTGGCAGCAGGCTGAACTGTTTATTCTGCACTTCCCTCCATAGATCTGGTTTCAGGAGATCTATGCAGGATCTCAGATTCTCGTTCATGAGCAGCATTGCAGGTGTTTGATTTGTTGTTACATGAACTGTGTTCTGATACACAAACAGGAAGTTGTCTACCTTGTGCTGTAGAGAAGTGTCCTCCTTGTCCATTGCTTTAATGGACTTCCTGAAGGTTTGGATAAACTTGTTTGCTTTGGATAAACAAACCATTTGTTGCTTGGTGGTGAGGAGATGACTTGAAATGTCTGATCCCATTTTTTTCATGAACATTCTGAATTCTTCTGACATGTATTATGGTCCGTTGTCACTCACAATTTGTTCTGGTAAGACATTTCTAGCGAAGATAGTTCTCAGGGTGGAGACAGTCTTTGCAGAGGAAGTTAACTTCATTGGTATCACCTCCAGCCACTTCAAATGAGTATCCACAGCAATCAGAAACATGGAGTCCATGAATGGCCCAGCAGAGTCAATGTGTACTCTTTGCCATGGTGAAGACGGCCATTCCCACGGGTGTATTGCTGTCTATGGGGGTGTATTTTGAACTTTTTGGCGTCCTGAACTGCCTTTGGCCAGGTTTTCAATCTGCTTATCTTCTCAAACACCTTCTGATTAGCAATAAGCAGCAGTGACAGCCTTTGGTTAGTGCTACCATTTGGAATCAATTGCCTGTTGATGCCACACTGAGAGCTTTGATTGAGTGGCCAGTCTAGTTGGATTTTTCTCAACTATTCACATCCAGAACATGCTGGCCTTCTACTTTTCTGTACATAAAGCTCTAACTGTTATGTTTGGCCTCACATTCACCTTCAGTTTACCTTTGGGAGGCACATTTTCACCTGTGTAGGTCTTTAGCATCACTAAGGTCTTCTCTAATGGTATCTTAGAAAACGGTCTATTGTAGTCAGCCTCTGGAATTATGGACAAAGCTGACCCTGCATCCAGCTCCATTTTCAGTTTTACACTGAACACAACTATTGTGATCCATATGATTTTGTGATCCGCTTCAGTTATACTCTGCAGCTCTAGGCATGACAGACTGTCAGACTCTACGTTGTCTGGTTCTTTTGTACATTCAGTAACTGTATGCATTTGCTTAGGTTTGTGTTTGAGACTTTTCACTCGATTGTGCTTTTTGACTGCCTTGCACACTCTCCTTGTGTGACCTTGCCTGTGACACCTTCTACAGAATTTTTCTTTGAACCAACAGTCATTTGTATCATGGGACGATTTGCCACATTGATAATATTTTTGGTGTTTTGCACCATTCAGGAAAATTTTGTGCATTTCACATTCTAACCTCCTTTTCTGTAGTCCTGCTGCATCCTTTGCTGCAATCTCTAATGATATTGCAATGGTCAAAGCCCATACCAAGGTTAGGTCTCTTTCTGCCAGTAGCCTCACACGAGTGCTTTGACTATACATACCACATACAAGCCTGTCCCTCAATACAACAGAAAAGTCCATCTTTAAAGTCATAGTACTGGGGAAGTTTGTGCAGTTCTGCAATGTATTCAGAAATGCTTTCATCTTTTGACTGGTTCCTTTTGTAAAATCTAAATCTCTCAGCCTTTGCCAGCAGTTTAGGCCTCAAGTGATTTTGTAAAATTGTAACTATTTTGTTTAACATATTACTTTTTGGCTTTGCAGGGATTACCAGGTTGCATAAGAGACTGTACATCTTTGCACCCATTAAGCAAAGAATGTAGTGACTTTCTTTTGCTCTTCCACATTGTTTACATTACAATACAGTTCAACCTTCTCGATATATAACTCCCAGCCTTCAATGGTGCTATCAGTTTGCCAATTTCCCCGAATGGAGCCATCGCCATGATATTTTCACTTCAAGTTCAATGCGTCTTTCATTGTTACTCTCATGTTTATCAGTATCTGTGACAGTCTTCTCTGCACTGTTTAACTCTCACTGTTTAGTCCTGTAATTATACTGTAACTGTCGGTGCAGCTTGTGATATTTTCTGACATTCAGGTTCATACTCATCGCCAATTTGTTGTGTTGTTGCACAATAACATATCAATTAAATAAAAGCACACACATGGAAGATGGCTTTTACTGGTGTATTCACATTTCAATGAGAGAAAGTGGGAGCATTGCACATATGAAGACAACGCAGGTGTAGACAACAGATAAATAAGTAGTGCTAAGGTGGTGGGGGGGAGGTTATTGGTCTGAAAGAAATAAATCCATACATTACTGTAGCTAACTCATGTGAAGGCTGGGAGCAGGACTTGGTTGTTAAAGGCTATTTGTGGCACACACCATTGGGAGCACTTAATAGGTAGTGGGAGCTCACCCCATTACCACCCTTGGCTATAACAACCTTAAAGAACCAATGTGGAAATACAGATCCATAATTCCTTTAAGGTGGCATTCTGATAGACAGGGTTGTAAAAAGAGCTCCTGAGACATTGGCCTTCATAAATCTAAGTATTGAGTAAAAGATTGTATATTGAAATTGTATAAGATGTTGGTGAGGCCTATTGTGGAGTACTGAGTGCTGTTCTGGTTACCTACGTACAGGAAAGATATCAATAAGATCGAAAGAGTACAGAGAATATTCACAAGGATGTTGTTGGGCTTTGAAGACCTGAGTTATAGGGAGAGGTTAAATAGGTTAGGAATTTATTCCCTGCAGCATAGGAGAATGAATGAAGATTTGATAAAGGTTTACAAAATTATGAGGGGTATAAGAAGGGTAAATGCAAGGAGGAATTTTCCATTGAGGTTGATGAGACTAGAATCAGAGGTCATGGGTTAAGGGTGAAAGGCAAAATGTTTAAGGGAAACACGATGGGGAAGTTTCTAACTTAGAGGTTGATGCAAAGTTTGGAATGAGCTGCCAGCTGAAATGGAAGATGCAGGTTTGATTTCAGCATTTAAGAGAAGTTTGGATGAGTATATGGCTGGGAAGGATATGAAGGGTCATGGTACAGGTGAAGGTCAGTGGGAGGAAGCCGAACAATAGTTCAGCATGGACTAAATGGTCCAAAAGGCCTCTTTCTGTTGTGTACTTCTCTATGACACCTGGAGACTGCTGACAGCTTGAGAGAGTAGAGAAAGCAGGGTTGCTGACAGCATTTATGAAGTGGCATGACATGCATTGAAATTGTCTTGTCAAAGAAGGCTATGGGTCAAGTGCTGGAAGATGGATTTCATGCTGATGGATGCCCACTGGTCAGCATGGATATGTGGGCTGAATTGCCTGTTTCCACGATGTATGACATGAAGTAAACACTCACATACACAAACTTTAAGAATATCAGACAAGATTATGTGGTTACAAAAACACAATGTCAGAAATACTGTATGCATTTGAAGTACTCAGAAAATGAAGTACTTGCAATTAAGATATAGTTACTTTAGGAGCAATGTTTGCACAATTCAAAGTTTAATAAAGTAGCATAAAAGCATATTTCAACAGATTTATTTAACATCATAAAATGTCCATTAAATAAGTGCTAAGCAAATCCATTAAGGGATTTAAATCATCACTGTAGATTTTCATCTGGTATCTTCAAGTAGAAATTAATTGCCACTGCTTTGTTTGCATTCCCCTTTATTCTGCCTGTCTTGAAATTCTCTTTATGGGGAACAGCTGCCATCTCGAACCTGATTAACAGATAGGCAAGAACAGTTTATGGCCCACATCAGGTTTAGTTCACAAATCACAAAGCTTCAAAAGACCAGAACGCACATAAAACAATCCGTATACAAAACCATTAGATTAAAAGCATATTAATGCTTGGGAAGAGTTAATATTACAGCATTAATGAAATTTCCTTCCCCACTACCATTCACGGCAATTATGCGTGACGTGAAATTTATTTCCATCACTGGCGCCATCATGTATATACTCTGTGAGGTTTGTGTAATAAATAAAACTATTGTAAACCATGGCATTAACCATATGGCAATCTCACTGGAGTCTCCCGAGTTTGTACTGTAATCTAATGGACTTGGACAGAACCGCTGCTGTTATCATTTGTTCTGATCATCCACTTTGGTGTATTTACTTAGAAAAGAAAAAAAAAGGCTTTTGATCAGCTCACAATGAGGAATAAACACATTAGAGCAATCTCCTGAAATCCATTAATTTTTCATTCACTTTGCTGGTGTAACAGGAATGGACTTAAGTTTAGAACTGGCGCCTGCTTAGCTCTGGTATTGATGCTGAAGTCAGGATCTCCTGTGGCGTAGAACCCTCTGCCAAGACCACAAGGAAATGCGGGGAATTGTGAATGTAGGCAGTCCAAGATAATCAATAACCCCTCCCGGTCTAGTTATTCTCTCTTCTCACCCCTCCCACTGGGCAGGAAATACAAAAGCTTGAAAACATGCACTGACAAGCTCAAAGACAACTTCAATCCCACTGTTACAAGACTCTTGAATGGATCTCTTGTCAATAATGATGAACTCTTGACCTCACCATCTACCTTGTTATGGCCTTGCTCCTTATTGTCTGCCTCATCGTAACTTCTCTGTAACACTATATTCTGTATTCTGTTATTGCATTTCCCTTGTACCATCTGGATGTACTTGCTGTATGTTTTGGAATGTATCTATGGATGGCATTGAAAACAAAGCTTTGCACTGTACTTCTGTATATGAAACAATAATAAAACAATTCCCAATTATTGTAGGATAAATCCTAGGAAGGTGCATCTCAAGTGAAGATTCTGCATGAATCAAGATGTTCTAATGTTGGATCTACACTGGAGGCCAGGTTCTGAAAATGTTAGAACCACCTATGTGTTAGAGACTGACACTCAGATGAGTGTCATTTCTCCCAGTCCACAGCACATCCTGATCTCCAAACTCCTCCAAATCTATCTGTTCCTGCATTTTGTCCCTCCAGCATTGTTGGGCTGGTGTTCAGCTCTGAAAGCTTTGCTCCCTGTAATTTCTTCCATAACTCTCTCATCCTATCCTGATTTCTTTCAGATGCTCCCTAAAATCTATGTCTTTTTGAACTGTGAGTAAGTTGTGTTGGTCCAGGATGGGGTCTAGATTAGGATCACAAGAATAATCCCTTAATTAAAGGCTTAACAGACAAGAAGCTTGATGGCTCTGGGCTGGTGGTTGCAGGAGGAACTCAATGGCTTGAGCAGCATCTATTGGTGGCCGGGGGTGGTGAATGGGCAGTATGGGTGAAAGGAGTTGCTGACATTTCAGGTGGAAACCCTGCATCAAGATACCAGCTGGATTTTTCTGGATTTGGATTCAGATTAATTTATCACATGTACATTGAAAAATTCAGTGATTTGCTGCAGCAACCATTACACCCAAGGATGCGCTGGAGGCAGTCTGCAAGTGTTGTCACACATTTCAGCCCCAGCATAGTATGCCTACAATACCCAGCAGACAGCACAAGCAGGAACAACACCGGCATCAACAAAACAAGGCAACAACATCAAAACAAGTCCCTTTCTCACCTAAACTACCCACTAACCCACTCACACTCACCGACAGGCCTTCAACCCCAGTACAAGGACTTCAGGGCCTTCAGTCCTTGACCATGGACTGTCAGACTCACAGCTATCTGGTCTCCAACCTCCAGTGACCTTCAGGCTTCTACCACTGAACTCGCTGAGCTCTGGGCTACGGCCTTTGGCTTTGCCTTACAGATTTTGCCAATGTCTGGATATTGATCCCAGTCATAGAGTCATAGAAAAGTACAGCACAGAAACAGGTCCTGTGACCCACCTGATCCATGCTTAAACCATTTAGGCTACCTATTCCCAAGGACCTGCACCTAGACCAAAGCCCTCATATCCCTACTGTTCATGTACCTATCCAAATTTCTCTTAAACATTGAAATCAAGCTCACTTGGACCACTTGTGCTGTCAGCTCATTCCATACTCTCATGATGTGTCAATCATGACTTTAACCTTTGGTTCTTGACCCCAGGATTATGGGTTTGACATTCTGGGCTAGTGTCCTGCATTCACACCGACCTCTGGCCCCAGTGACCTGGGGCGAGCATCACCAGCCCTTGTGACTCCTGCCCAGATAGATTTCTGACCTGGAACTTTCCAACCTGGAGATTACTGGTCTCCTTATTGCCTGTCAACCTGTCCTCTGGATCAATGACCTTTGACTGCAGAGTGCTCTGACAAGGGTTCCGAGCACTGGCTCCTGCCCTGGTACTTAATTTAGTGCCCCTGACCTCTAACTCCACCTCATTAATATCCCTAAACACAAGTCTTGTTCTGGGTATGACTCTAAACTGCAACTGGTGATGAGGCTCTGATTGGGGACTTCCAGAGCTTTGGGGGAAGTGAAGTTACCCCTTGGTCATTCCTTGCTCCCAGGGCTGCTCTGACCCGGAACAGTAGCACCTGCGAGGGTTCCTGCTCAGGATACAAGCGAAGGCCAATGGCAGAGCTGGCAGGTTCAGTAACTGAATTTATTCAGATTCAGATTCAGATTCAGTTTATTGTCATTTAGAAACTCCAAATGCAATGTAGTTAAAAAATGAGACAACGTTCCCCCAGAATGATATCAAAAAAGCATATGACAAAACAGACTACACCAGAAAATCCACATAATGTTTGGCAATTCCCAATCCAGAGTCCGGAGAGGCTGCTACTTATTAATATCGCGCTACCATCTAGCGCGTTCCCCGGAAAGGAGCTCCAAATCCACCAGACGAAACAAGCCCAAAAACTAAAGCTACAAGACCTGCACAAAACCACATAATTACACATATAGTTACAACAGTGCAAACAATAGCAAAAACAGACTATGGGCACAGTAAAAATACTCCAAGATGTTAAAGGACTGTAAGTTCAAAAGAAATCACCACAGTTTGCACAAGTCCCCAGGGTCCCGACAGACTTGCTATCCACGCTGGCGGCAGAAGGGAGTACCTCAGCTATGGACTTCCAAGGCACCGCCCGACTCAGCCTCGCAGACGCAGCACACAATGGAAGCTCCACCGAAAGCGACCTGAGTCTGTCGAAAGGACTCCGAGTCCGTCCGTTGAACCTCCGAACCGATGACCATCCCCTCCGGCACAGCTTCTCCGAGCACCATCCGCTGCCGAGTGTATTAAGACAGCCCCGCCAACGGCCATCGGCAATGCGACCCCAAGGACTGGGGGCCTGTTCTTCCCAGCAGAGTCCCGGACCTCACAGCAGCAGCAGCAACAACAAAGAAGGTCTTCCTGGAATTTCCCAGTGTTTCTCTGTGCTTCCACGTCCGTTTTCAATCAATTATGATTGCACACGGCACCCCACTTCACAAATAACAGATAATCAATTCCAGAGTGGCCTCTGCAAGCTGCATTGCGCTGCCATCTTGGATATAAATAAATATAAATAATCTTATGACAGAGAAGGCGGATGAGCTAGGACCTCAAATGGCAATGGCGATAGTACAGGCGGATGTACATTTGGGAAGAGAAATGGCGATTTCTTTAGTTCACCCAATGGAAGGCAATAGCAAACTGCCATTGCTAGATACTAGGTTTCCTAGAATCGATTTGCTAAGAAAACCATGGTCAAATTAATAAAATGTATCGCACAACAATCATCAAGCTACTGCTCATAAAATTCAAGTAACACAAAAGAAAATTATTGTCAGTTGGAATTTCAAAACTCCTATATCAAGCAGGAAGATTGGACAATGGGATAAATGAAATGGAAAGACTAAAGATTAACGTCATGGCAATTAGCGAAGTTCGTTGGACAGGTGCTGGAACATGTCAGAATAGAAATAAAACATTAATTTATTCTTGTGGAACATCCCATACTAATGGCGTAGGAATTCTTCTGGATGAAAACATGGCAAAAAGTGTGTTGGGACGGTGGGCAATATCAGAAAGAATGCTCCTTGTTAGATTCAGAGGACAACCATTTGATTTAGCAACTGTACAGGTATATGCACCAACAACAGATGGAACAACTGAGGGCATAGATAAAGATAAAACTATGAAGAGCTTGAACAAGCAAAGAATGGATGCAAATCTCAAGATACTCCACTTGACCTGAAGCAGGAGTGTGTGGGCCATGGCAGTCAAAGCTCAAACTGGGCACGGCACCTGATGATGATGAACCCCTGGTCTGACACTAATCCCTGTATTGTCCCAAAACTACCCCTACAAGGCTTAGAAAACAACTAAGTCTGAACTATAACGTTAACAGACAGCATAGATTGGCGCATCTTGGCCACATGTTCAGCAAGCATATCAAAAGGATAGTTGAAAGATAAGAACTTGTATGTTGAAGGTAAAACATTAGCATGGGTGAAGGATTGACAATAGCTATAAATAGTGGGTAGGAATAAGGGGAGGCACTTTCAGTTTGAAAACATGAACCAGTGTGATGAGGCAACTATTTTAGGAAAAGAAAACCTATGGCACAATACAGGTTCTTCGATCCACAAAGCCGTGCCGAACATGTCCTTACCTTTGAAGTTACCTAGGGTTACCCATAGCCCTCTATTTTTCTAAGTTACATGTACCTATCCAGGAGTCTCATAGAAGCTCCTACCGTATCCACCTCCACTACTGTTGCCAGCAGCCCATTCCACGCACTCACCACCTTAAAAAACTTGCCCCTGACATCTCCTCTGTACCTACTTCCAAGCACCTTAAAACTGTGCTTTCTCATGCTAGCCATCTCAGCCCTGGGAAAAAGCCTCTAACTATCCACACGATCAATGCCTCTTATCATCTTATTCACCTCTATCAGGTCACCTCTCATCCTCTATCGCTCCAAGGAGAAAAGGCTGAGTTCACTCAACCTATTCTCATAAGGCAAGCTCCCAAATCCCTGTAAATCTCCTCTGCACTCTTTCTATGCTTTCCACATCCTTCCTGTGGTGAGGCAACCAGAACTGAGCACAGTACTCCAAGTGGGGTCTGACCAGGGTCCTATATAGCTGCAACATTACCTCTCACCTCTTAAACTCAATCCCATGATTGATGAAGGCCAATGTACCTTATACCTTCTTAACCACAGAGTCAGCTTTGAGTGTCCTATTGACTTGGATCCCAAGATCCTTCTGAACCTCCACACTGCCAAGAATCTTACCATTAATACTATATTCTGCCATCATATTTGAGCTACCAAAATGAACCACCTCACACTGATCTGGGTTGAATTCCATCTGCCACTTCTCAGCCCAGTTTTGCATCCTATCAATGTCCCGCTGTAACCTCTGACAACCCTCCACACTACCCCCAACACCCCTAACATTTGTGTCATCAGCAAATTTACTAACCCATCCCTCCACTTCCTCATCCAGGTCATTTGTAACAATAACAAAACATAGGGGTCCCAGAACAGATCACTGAGGCACACCACTGTTCACTGTCCACCATGCAGAATATGACCCGTCTACAACCACTCTTTGCCTTCTGTGGGCAAGCCAATTCTGGATCCACAAAGCAATTTCCTCTTGGATCCCAAGCCTCCTTACTTTCTCAATAAGCCTTGCATGGGGTACCTTATCAAATGCCTTGCTGAAATCCATATACACTACATCTACTGCTCTACCTTCATTAATGTATTTATTCATATCCTCAAGAAATTTAGTCAGGCTCGTAAGGCACGACCTGCCTTTGACAAATCCATGCTGACTATTTCTAATCATGTTATGCCTCTCCAAATGTTCATAAATCCTGCCTCTCAGGATCCTCTCCATCAACTTACCAATCACTGAAGTAAGACTCACTGGTGTATAATTTCCTGGTCTATCTCTACTCCCTTTCTTGAACAAGGGAACAACATACTGTTACTCCCATGGCCCCCTCCTTTTTGAGAATCGCAGGATCGCTATTGATTCGGGTCAGGAGACCCAGGAAATGAGAGAGAGACACGCAGATTCCTCAATGTTTGGAATGTCTCCTGGGCCTCCGAGAGACAAAGCCATGGTTAATGGCCATTATCTCTTGGAGACGGAATTGTGTATTGAATACTGTATGATTCATTGGAGCCCCCAGGCAATGAACCGAGGGGGGTTGGTGGAGGGATTGCATCATCCCAACCTGATTGACATCTGAGACCCTGTGAGTCAGGATAAAAGAGGGTCTGGGGAACAGCCCCTTCAGATGCACCAGAAGAAATGCTAGAACTCCTGTAACAGCGTAATAGCGAAAGCCAGTGGAAAAGCCCACGTGCGTCCTTTTCCATTTGCCTCGGAATTGGTGGGCCTTTACCATGGAAGCACAGCTTTAGCTAACAACAAAGGGGAAATCAGCCCCCAACGACTCTCGAGGGATTGACATCATAAAAGGAATGGGCAAGTTAAACATCCGTCTTTCTCTCCAACCAAAAAGCTGCAGCTTGAATGAACTTGAGTGACTTTTATATTTCCATCGGACAATACATTATCCCCTAGACAACGACAGAGCTATTTCTTATTGATTATTATTATGCCCGCGCTTTTAGATTTAGTATCGACGATGTATATTATCTGTATGTTTGCATTGATATTATTTTTGTGTATTTTTATCAATAATTACTGTTAAAAATAGTACCATCAGACTTCAGTGGACCTCTCTATCTTTGGTGGTAAGTGACGCAGTTACGGGGTACGTAACAATACGCAACCCTCCAATTCTCCGGAACCTCTCGGAGATCTTTGAGGATGCAAAGATCATTGCTAGAGGCTCAGCAATCTGCTCCATTGTCTCGCACAGTAGCCCGGGGTACATCTCATCTGGTCCCGGTGACTTATCCAACTTGATGCTTTCCAAAAGCTCCAGCACATCCGCTTCCTTAATATCTACATGTTCAAGCTTTTCAGTCCAGTGTAGATCATCATTTCTGGGTTCACTGCTGTTTACAACATAAATATAAAGAAGTTCAAGGAAAGAGGCAAATGGACAGTAGGCATATTTGCAGTGATACAAACTTATGAGGAGAAGTGATGAGGATATGGATAGCTTATAGAGAGACAATTTGGACTTAAGGGAAGGGATGCAATGTTTGCAAAGGAGGATAATTTATGAAAATGTGACAGTGTTCACTTTGAATGGAAGATTGATTGAATTATTATTTAAAAGGAGAAAGTCTGCAGAAAGCAGCAGCACAAAGGGATTTGAATGTCTTTGTGTAAAAAATGCACAAATTTAGCATGGGAAGGCTAAAGGAAGCCTGACTTTTACTTAAGTCATTGGATTACATAAACAGGGAAGCCTTACTGCAAACAATACAAGACCTCTCCTAGAGCACCAAGGAGAGTCTGAGTTCCCATAGTTTATTTAAGGTATATTATTACTGTAGTTAGTTCAAGTTCAAGTTTAATTGTCATTCAACCATACACATATACCCATGAATACAGACAAGGTGCAAAACACAGTACAAACAGTACACAGCACAAGTCTATATGTTGCACTTTTAAGATAGCAAGCATAACTGAGATGGTAGAAAAATAGAATCACAAAAAAAGTCCAAGTTCCTGAGACCATGAATGTTGCAAAAGTCTGCAGTTGAATGCATAACAGCTTGTCTTCTGCTGAATGAACACTAGGGGCAGTACCAACTCTGGCATGGAAGCCATGCCACACCGCCTTCAGCACTCTGGTGCAGTGTTCGATTCCAGTGCCTCCACTTGGGTGCCTGCAAACAGGCAGTACCACGGCTTGAGGCTTAGTCCCCTCTATGACCAAGAACATGCAATTCTCCCGCCATTCACCAATAAAGCAGTGATTTGGACTTGCAATATTCCACACCACAAGATCACGGGAAAAGTGACTAGGACAATCTTTCTCTGTTAGACTGCATATCTCCTTCGCGCACTGACTAATGACTAACTCGGGGTAGACCTGCAGTGAGGTGTGGGGTGACCTTCCGAGGAGGTTCACTGAGGTACCTTCTGGTATGGAGGGGTTATATTATGAACAGGACTGGATCTGTACTCACTGAAGTTCAGAAAAATTAAAAACCACCTTCTTAAAAAAATAAGAATCTTGATTGAGTCTCAAGTTGAAGAGTTGTCTCAGAATAATGGAACATTCATTTAAGACTTGGGTGAGGAAGAATATTTTTTTTCTCTCAGAAGATTGAGAATCTTTGCAATCCCTTGCACAGAAAACTGGAGGCTCAGTGCTTGAATATATTCAACACTGAAATAGGTATATCATTGACACAAACGGTTCTACAGATGTGGAAAATCAGAGCAACACACAAAAATTGCTAGAGGAGCTCAGCAGATCAGGCAGCATCTCTGGCAATGAATAAACAGTCAATGGGCAGGTGTAGCATTTCTGTCACTTGCAGAGAACCTGCCTATTCATCTTTTCCCTCACCTTCATTCAGGCATCCAAACAGTCCTTCCAGGTGAGGCAACACTTCACCTGCAAAAATCTGTTGGGGTCATGTACTTTATCTGGTGCTCCAGATGTAGCTTCTTCTACGTTGGTGAAACCTGACATAAATTGGGGGACCACTTTGTTGAGCACCTCTGCTCCATATGCAAAAAGAGCCATTTCCCAGTTGCCAACCATTTTAATTCCAATCCCGATCTGCATTCTGACTTGTTGGTCCATGGCCTCCTCTTCTGCCATGCTGAAGCCACTCTCAGGGTGGATGAGTAACACCTCATATTCCATCTAGGCAGCCTCTAACCTGATGGCATTAACATCAATTTCTCTTTACGGTAATATTTTCCCCACTCCCTTCCCTCTTTTTCTATGAACCACTTTGGTCTCTTACCTCTTCTCCTTTTTTGCCTATCATGTCCCCTTGGTGTCCCTCCTTCTTCTGTTTCTCCCATGGCCCTCTTTCCTCTCCTGTCAGATTCCTTCTTCCTCAGCCTTTTGCCTTTTACACCTATCACCTCTCAGTTTCTTACTTCATCCTCCCTCTCCTGTAAACCTGGTTTCACCTATCACCTTTTAGCTTTTCATCCTTTCACTCCCTCCACCTTTTTATTCTTTTTATTCTTTCCTTTCCAGTCCTGATGGAGGGCCTTGGCCTGAAATGGTGACTTATTCATTTCCACAGCTGCTGCCTGACTTGCTGAGTTCCTCCAGCATTTTGCGTGTGCTGTTCTAGACATTTTATTATTCGGTAAGGAAATTGAAGGTTATAGGCAAAAGATAAGAAAGTGAGTTTGAGAAAAGATGGATCAGCCATGACCTCATTGAAGGGCAAATTCCTGCAAAATTTTTTGTGTGTTGCTCTGGATTTTCTGCATCTGCTGAAAGTCTTGTGTTTATGATCTTATGGTCTCATGGCCACCTTTTCAGAAGTAGTGCTGGAGTTCTTTTTGGTTTGAATTCCCACCTCCCTTTTCCACAACAATATTTCATCTTCCAGGATGAATATTGTCCATCTTTCACTCATCCGGAAAGAACCTTCCCAGTTACTCCTGGTCTGCATCCTCTTCCTTCAGCCCATGACTACTGAACAAGTTGGGGAATGATAGACCACATAGCGTGATCTAGTGAATTTTGGACTTCTGCAATTTCCAACCATTCAAACCCAACACTCTTGCTGCAATGCTGCTCTTCATCTCCAACAAATCTTCCACTAGAATGGGACTAATCTTCAGAGCAAATGGTAAATTGATCAACTTATGCCATTTCTGTTACAGAACCAAGTTCAGCTGCAATATGTGGGCAATGTTTTCATATGTATAGGTTCAGAGTTCCAAGTGATTGTTTATTCATTCATTGTAGCTCATGAGAAATGAACCTTCCATTTAACATCCCAAAGTATGCAAATCAACCTGTACCCCCCCCCCCCCACTGTACTATACTATCATGTAACAATAAAGATCTATGTCTTGATCTTGGAAAATATGGACCACTTCCTATATCTTGGAACATGTCTCAGTGAACGCAGATATCAGAGACTCCTTTGACCTTCTGAGGAAGAGTGTGTTTGGTAATCAAACCTATGGGGTTAAGCCAAAATGCCAAGGGAGCATCTTGAAGTCTAGTTCAGCACAACATTGTATGTCAAAGGGACTAATCCTGTGCTGTATTGCTCCACGTTCTATGTTCTTTAATTCTTCTTGGTGTATAAGCCAAAATCTAATCTTGAAACACCTTTCTCAAATGGCTCACTTTCATGGTGTTCTTTGTTAGAGTATGCTGTGTGAAAATTGAATTGATTTTTCCCACAATATAACACAATGAATCTTTCAATGGCTTTAAAGCAGTTGGTAGCTGTTGAGTATTCAACATTTCAGTAGTATTTCAGTAATATTAAAAATGTTTTGTTTGAATAAGCATTCTTGTTCATTTAAATAATTTATTATGAGTTGAGAAACAAGTGAATTGGATATATCATGACGATGCCACATGATACGTGCATGCCTTGCTTAAAGTAAACATAAAGTTAGTTACATTGTTCTGGAAAACCCTTGTTTTTATTTCAATTACTTTTTATATTTTGGAGTTACAAAATATAATAGTGGCAATGAGTAAGTTTTAAACAAACCCAAGAAGACTACCTACCTGTTGAGGCACAGTGAGACATTTGAGTTTAAAAAAGCACAGCAAGATACAGTCAAGTAAAAAAAACACCACAGCATTTCTTCTTTGTGAATGGTTGGAGATGGTCAACCTATAAATAGGTAGAAAATAGACATATTTATGGGTTTATACCAGGTGAGTACCAGGTGATAATAATTTAAAAAAAAAGAGCAGAAATGGCTGACTATGAAATAGTCATATGAAATAACCAATTAGAAGCAAGCACCAGTTTTTTTGAGTGCATTCAAGTTAAAAGCGTACAGTTTGCTGAGAAATTTAACTGCTCCAACTAATCCAGTCGAAATAAGTTTTGTGGATATCACAAAAGTAATGCAGAAAAATTTCCAACTGAAACCATTGTTGATTGTAGACTGTTTTAGGTTTCATAAGAAGAATTAAAGTGAGCTTGAACAAAATTGCAATGTTTAATTTGCCTGCCTAACTAAATTGTGTTATTGCTATGGTAAGACCTCACATATATCATTCCATTGCAGGTTTAAAGGTGAAACTTGCAGAAAATGCAACAAAGTAGAACGTATACATAGAGCATATCAGGGAGATAAAAATAAATAGACTGCAGAGAGAAGAGTAAAAGATAAAAAGTCAAATTGCAGATTCAAAAGAGCATTGTTCTGCATGCTGTGGATGAAAAACATGATAGTGATGAGAGTGACACTAGAGTAAGTAGCCTTGGGATTTACAAGGTGAAAACTAACAATAGACAAACAATATGGTTTTCACTAGAAGTGAACAGCAAATCAATTAAAATGGAATTGGACACCAGCTTGGCTCTTTCAGTCATTCAACTTAAAATGTTTGAATGGCATTTCAAAGATATTAAAATAAGCCCTGCAGATATCCAACCAAGAAATTATAATAGATCAAAGTTATCTCCTCTGGTAATGACATTTGTAACAGTGAAATAAAACAACAAACAAGCCTCTTTGGGCTTGTATATGATAAAAATAAAAGGGGATGGAATTGCGAGGATGTGATTGGCTGAGACAACTACAACCTGATGGGAGATCCATCCACAATTTGCATTCTGCATCCCTTGTAATAGAGAGAGTCAACTGGAAATGAATTAAGAAAGGTAAGGCATGATGATACAATTGTCTCCATGAGCCATTGCACAATAGAGGGAAAACAAGTGTTGGTGCCAATGTCCGTGCCTCTGGTTGGAAAACAGATTGGACCAAGCGAGGACAATGCTTCTCAGAGGAATTGTGTAAATGACGAAAGCCGTGGTCTGAATACAACAGCTTTTGTGGCCAACGTATCTGAGAGAGCTTCGCTTCTGATATGTTAATCAGACAGTTACTTGCAAAGTGTGGCTTGGTTTTCAGCTGGAAGGGTGTTCAAGGAGCTCCAGGAAAGTTGCGAGCATTCGGCATTTATGAGTCTAAAGAACGTGAATCCACTTTGCATGTATTTTAAGTGGGAGACAAAAAGTTGCTTGTAAAAGTAAATGCAAAGACCAAAGCCCAGCTGGATGAATGGAAGGTCAAAATGAGCCACAGAAGCAAAGTATTTGTTAGATGATGTTGTGAATGAGGAAACCTAAAGGAGAGATCAGATTGTAAAGGGACCATTAGAAGAATTAATAAGAGAATATTCCAATGAACTAAATGGAACTTCCCAAGATCAAGGTGCACATCTCAGAAAGAAGAAAAGGAAAAGAAAGAGGAGGATGACATAAATCTGTGGAAATGGAAGAGGATAAACCAGAACAGATTTCTAAAGAGATTTGGAAATGGAGTGATACTTATAAAAAACTAGAAGAAAAGGATGACAAGAAAAAGGAAGGCAAAAAATTGAAAAGGAGAGAAGAAATAGAGAGAAAGAACATGAGTGAGAAAGAATTGGAGGAGCAAAGGAACACAAGAAAGAACATGCTGAAAAAGAGAGAGAAAGATGATGTGAGAAGAAAGGATTGATGTAAATCAAGAGAGAAAAGCTGAGAAAAGGAGAAGAAAAGGTGTCCAGAGCTGTCAGAACCATTTCCTGCAGTCTCAGAGCCAACCACCATGGAGGAGGTCCCAGAAAATGAAATTGCTACATAGTCATGAGTCTCTCCTGACAAGTAGACTGACCCTCCATATCAGGAAAGGTGTTATCCCACATGAGTAAGAGATCTTCCACAGCAATTAAACCTTTAGGTCTGAATGGGACAATTTAAAATTTATTATGCTGTGGATGTCTGTATGGTAGTTGTATTATATAGTGTGCTGTGTATATAGTTGATACACTCTCTATTGAGTTGGAATTTATAGCTAAGCAGGGAGGAGCGTTGTGTATTCAGTAATATTCGAGCAATATTGTAAATATATTGTTTGATTAAGCATTCTTTTTCATTGAAGTACTTCACTATAGGCTGTATATAAAAAATAGTGGTTTCCATACAACCTGATGCCACTACGTGATATGTATGCATTTCGCTCAGAGTTGGATTGATATTCTGAAATCCCTTGCTTTTATTTTGAATAGTTTTTATGCTTTGGAGTTACAAAACGTAACAATAAAGCAAGCCTTCCTTGGAGTTAGATCAGTGGGGTCGATGAAATACATATAATCCTGTATAAAGATTTTGCACTGCCTATGAGTAACAAGGCTGTTAGGTTGAAAACCAGGCTGGGTGAAATGAGCAGGCTAGCCAACACCCTGATCTCTTTGACGATCCAATTGCACAACCATTTTGTTTCTGAGCAATGAACAAAAATGCAAAATGTTATAGATTGCAGTTAACTCCAGTGAGAGAAATTGTGTGAGTGCTGATTTAGTATGAACCTTAAACAGTGGACAGTAATGCTTCTATTTTGGAGCAAACCTCCTCTCTAACTAGAGATAGAACAAAGCTACCCTCAGAAGAATTTGTCAAGTCAAGTCTTCATGGTGCAGCCTCTTAAGCACAAATAATTCTGCAGATACTGGAAATCTTGAGCAACACACACAAAATGCTTGAGGAATTCAGGAAGTTGCCAGCGGCATTTATTGAGATGAATGAGCAGTCAAAGTTTTGGGCTTCAATGGGACAGGAAAGGAAGGGGTCAGAAGCTAGAATAAGGACACAGCCCTTCCCTCCTCTTTTTTCCATTCTTTATTCTCTGTTACCCCTTCACTTCTTCTCACATATCCATTACCTCCCTTTAGTTCCTCTTTCCTTCCCTTTCTTCCATGTTCCACAGTCTTCTCCAATTAGATTCCTGCTTCTTCAGCTCTCTATCTTTTCCAATGTTATCACCCCTCCCCACACACCCACTTTCCCTTCAGCTGGTCTCATCCATCACCAGCTAGTTTGTAGTCCTTCCCTTCCTCCACTTCCTTATTCTTCTGGTTTCTTCCTCTTTTCTTTTGAGTCCTAATGAAGTGTCTCAGTTGGAAACGTCAACTGTTTAATCCCCTCCATAGATGTTATCTGACTTGCTGAGTTCCTACAACGTTTTATGTGTGCCATTACCAGGAAGGGTAGTAATTGTTCTTATCCCAGCCTGCTTGTTAAAATAGAGATTCTCTATCATCCAGCCAACTTGAATGAGTAACAATATCACAAGAAGTGTCACATAATGAGAGTTTGCATACGTGGCCCTAGCTTGTGCTTCTCTAACCTTTTAAGTATTCTGTAGTCCACCATAAACTGTAGCATGGCTAGTGGTGCTCTACATCACCCATGATACTAAAACCAACTGTGCCAAAGTTTTCAACAATGTATGTTATGATTGCATGAAAACATGGAGCATGTAAATGCATATCCCAAATGTGTGATAACAAAAACACATCGCAGACACAGTAGTTCGTTTAAATGAGCCAAAATATCGCAGGAAAAGAAAGAAGAGAGTCTTTGAATGTGGAAGTTGGGTTGTTAAGTTGCAGTTGTACAAATGTTGGTAAGGTGCACTTGGGATATTGTGTTCAGTTTTGGTCACCCTGCTACTCAGAAGATGCCATTAATCTGGAAAGTGTGCAGAAAAAAAAAATTACAAGCATGTTACCAGGGTTCAGCAAACTGGGTTATAGGGAGAAATTGATCAGCCTTGAACTTTATTCCCTGAAACACTGAACTGAGGGGTAGCCTGAGAGTGGTTGTTCAATGAGGGACATTGATAGAGTGAATGTATGCAGGGTTAGGGAATAAAGAACTAGAAGATATAGGGTTAAGGTGAGAAGTTAAAAGAGAGTAATAGGAACCTGAAAGGCAGTTTTCTCATACAAAGGGTGGTCCATATAAGAACAAGCTGTCAGAGGTAGTGGTAAAGGCAGGTGCCAAAGCACCATTTATAAGAGAGTTGAACAGGTGCATGAGTAGGAAAGGCTTAGAGGGATATGGGTTAAACATATGGGACTAGCTTAGATGGGTGTCTTGTTAGCATGGAATATTTGAGCCAAAGAGTCAATATCTATGCTGTATCACCCCATGACTCTGAACATGACTCTAGAGAATACTGTGATATATTCTGAAAGTTCTATATTGCAACAGCACATCTATGTAATCATTGCTCCATCCTCTCAATTCCCAGCCTTCTCAGCTTTTCATTCTGGCTTCTATCCCCCTTCCTTTCCATTCCTGATGAAAGGTCCCAGTCTGAAACATTGATCATATATTTCTGTGCATAGATGCTGCCTCCAGTTCCTCCAGCATTTTGTTGCTCAAGATTTCCAGCATCTGCAGAATCTCTTTTGTTTCTGTGAAAACAAGTTTAGTGTGTGTTGTTCCACTACTATGGACAGAAGCACATAGAAGATGTACAGTGTACAGAAGATGTACAGTGACAATTCAACAAAGTTAGGATTCCCCGTCAATGCAGACCATATATCTTTTACTTGGCTGCCTTATTGCAAGTTGAAAATTGGTAAATAATGTGACTGCCTCTACCATGATATAGGAAGGCCCACTTAAGCATTTCTGCCACTCTGAAAGATCTGACGTACAAGTTTGGAGGAGGTTCCTACTAGCCCTATGATCCACATCCGGTCGGAGCGAAGGACTGGGAGCCTCTGAAGTATTCTTTCCTTTTGAACCTACTGAAGCTTATCACTACCATTGGAATCCTGTACTTCTGAACCACAAATTAAAATTAAATACATTCCCAGGAAGGATATAAGTTACAAAGGAAGTCATACACCACAATTGATGCCATCAAGTGTAAGTTAGAAGCTGGGAAAACAATAAATCTTCTCATGTAAGCAGAGGCAAAGATGCTGAGTTCAGATTTGCAGTTGGAGTGAATTCACTTGAAAATTTTCATTTTTGACAGGATTTATCGAGGTGTGATTGGATTTGGATTGCAATATGTTATTAAAATGTTAATAATGCTTAAACTAACTAAAATTAAACTTTTATTGCTGATGATGTCACCCAGCCTTTTGTGCTGGTTTATTATTGTCACATATACTGTGATACAATGAAGAAGTCTTTGTTTTTCGCATCATCCTGACAGATTATTCCATGTATAAATAACTTGCATTAGCCTAAAGAAAATGGAATGCAGCTGCAGAGAAAGTGCAGTGCAGGTAGACAAGTAAAGTGGTAGGGTCATAATGAGGTAGATTGGGAGATCAAGAGTTGTTGTTCATTTAGCATGTAAGAGGTCCATTCAAGTGTCTGATAACAGGGGGACAGAGACTGCCCCTGAGACTGGTAGTAAGTTTTTTAAAGGTGTTGTATCTTCGGCCCAGTGGTGGTTTGGGAGGCGATAAGATGAGGTGATAGCAGAGTGAGAGGGGCCCTTGATTATGTTGGCAGATTTCTCAAGGCAGTAGGAAGTATGGTCAAAGTCAATAGAGGAAAGACTGGTTTTCATGGTGGACTGAGCTGGGTTCACAACTCTGCAATTTCTAGCAGTTGCCGTATGAAGCTGTGATGCACCTGGATTGAAAGATTCCTATGGCGCTTCTGTCTTAAAATACATCATACTTTTTCTCTCAACATCAAATCATCGTGAACTGATTTAACCCAGAGTTCTGACAGAAGGGCTTCAACCTGAAATGTTGACTATTTCTCTTTCCACAGAAGCTGCCTGTACTGAAGAATATTTCCTGCATTTTTGTTCTTAGTTCATATTCCAGCATCTCCACCTTTAATTTCTCATTAACCCAGTGCAAATCATGTGTACAATCACTCCCAGGTCAAAATGTGCCAATTATGAAATTCAACCAGCTGCTCTTTTTATGACTTATTCCTGTGACTCTGAAGCAATTTCCATGTCCACAATAAAACCATCATGAAAAGATAGAGATGCAGAATGAGGGCATTCAGCCCATTAAGTCTGCCCTGCCATTCAATCGTGGCTAATATTTTCATTTTCTCAAACCCATTTTCCTGCCTTCTCCCTGTAATACTTAATGCACTTACCAATCAGGAACCTGAAAAACTCTGACTAAATACACCCAAAATGAGTTGGCCTCCATTGTCAAATTCACAACCCTCTGCCAGAAGAAATCCCTTTATGTGATTCAGGTGAAAATGTCATTTCATGCGCGTAACTTCTGTTGGGGTATTGGAGGATTCTCTACCTGATGACAGCTACTGTAGGACATTAAAATGGTCAGCCTACTGAGCTGACAGGCTGGAGCTTACTTCAGTATTCAACATAATTCTCAGGCATTTCCACCTTCTTACAGGGTTGCTGCTGCAAGGAGAGGGTGGACAAACCAATGTTTTTTCTGGAGCAACTGAGGCTGAGGGGAGGATTGATAAATATTTATAAAATTATGAGAGACATAGATAGAATCGATAGCTGGTACCTAACTCCCAGGGTCTAAATGCTAGATGACGTGCACTTAAGGCAAGAGTAAGTAAATTCAAAGAAGTGTGGGGTAGGTTCTTCACATAGAAATCAGTAGGTATTTGGAATGCACTACCAGGGTGGTGGAGAAGGTAGATATGACACAAGTATTTAAGAGCCTCCATGAATTTGCAGAGAATAGGGGGATCTCAGCTATGTGCAGACAGAAGCGATAAGTTGCATCTGCTTAGTTATTTCAGCACAACATCATGACCAAAGGGTCTTTTCCCCATTGTGATGTTCCATGTTCTATGTTTTTGCGGCAGTCTCCAAGCTGCAACCTTCTGCTCTCTCCAGCATGCAGCCTGAAACATTGATTCAGTCTACACTTTCACTTCCAATTCCATCTTTTTCAAATGAACTGATTTGCCACTTCCCTCCCTACATCAGATGCTACCATAGTTCCCTCCCGTCCCAATCTCCCGGACTCCCAGCTTGGATCCATGTAACCAATGATTGATGGTGAGCTATATGTGTCTCTCTCCCTACCCTGACCTGTGCCCAATCTATCCCATCCTAGCCAAGGAAGAAAAGGATCTGGTGACATCTTGTCTTGATGCAAGGATTTGACTTGGAAGATTGACAGTTCCTTTCCTCCTACAGACGCTGCTGACCTGCTGTGTTCTTCCAGCAAGTCATTGCTCCAGATTCCAGCAACTGAATTCTCTTGTGTCTCTCTAGTGAAACCTTAGTGACAGCCTTGGCTACAAGTGACTTGTAGTGCGGTAGGTACAATGACTAAAATGACCACGTGCTATTCCCTTAATAACTTTCCAGCACATCCTAGAGTTTCAGGGAATCAGTATTTTTTGGAGCAGTCAGGTGCAGGTAGAAGGCTATATCTATTCATATGGTGAGGTGCATTTCACAAGTACAGTTTTTAGATAGTTGTTATTAAATGTAAGCGCTATATGCATATGGACCACATATTTCCTGTTAAAAAACTTGTGTCTGCACAGTGCCTCTGGTTCCTTGACCTGAAACCATAAGGTAGTTCTCCCTAATAAACTTCTAGCTACAACTCTATAAGGAATTAGATGTGGATGAGCTGGTCATTTCTCTTTCCCCTCTATTGACCAAGGTTATTCTCTTTATCATTTGGTGATTTTATTGAGTGATGTCAGCTGAGATGAATGGAAGCAAATAATGACAGTCTTGTGGTAAAAGAGGTCAGTGGGTTTTATATGGAACAAATTGGGTCACATCCCCTTCTCATACGTTTGATTGGGCAGGTGGCCTCTGATAGCTTTGATAATGTATTGTTCTTATTAAATAGTTGCTGTGAATATCTAATGTATTAGTCAGCAGATTACCCCAGCCTGTCAAAAAATTAGTAATTTAAAATATTCGATAGAATGAAATATTTTCACGAAATGTCAGAATGTGAGATAAGAAGAGGAGCTCCTGGCAACTTGCCAGTTTCCTTTCACATCACACTGGACACCACATCCACCCCTTTGATTTCATACAGCTGTATCCCATGAATATTGGCCTGTACACTAGAGATTAAAGCACAGCAGATGTTTCTCTGCAGGCTAACAAATATATCACCCCTGATAATGAATGACAAATGTTGTTTTGCATTGTGTCAGACAAAACCAGGCTTCTTGTAAAACAAGTGTACAGTAGGAATAGGATATTGATAGGCAATTGTAACACAGTTACCTACATGAGAGTACAGAAGCAAGGTGCCAACACAAGGTTGCGGTCAGAAATCTGTTATTTGAGGAACACTCAAAGAATTGCTTTTAAAATCATGTGCCTTTTTGAAAGGAACATCTGGGATGTTTAACATTCAGTTTTAGTGCTTAATTTAAGGTTAGAGATATGAACCACCCAGTCTTTGTAGTTGTGCTTTTAAAATCTGTACAAATTCATTACAGTATAATCCAGACCAGTAGACTTGTTAATGCTACTTCCTCTAAATCAACCTGTGAAATATTCAGTTAACCAAAGAGGTAAATTATCAGGCTCCTAGGGTAGATGGTTGCAAATAAGTATTGCAATATCTATTCCTGCACAAGTTTAGCTCTCTGCATCAAAAACATTGGACTAACCTTTGAAGAAGTTGCACTCTGTGGAGGAAGTTTGACTATGAGTTAACTCTAGGGCCAGTCCCCCAAGTAAGGTTATCTATATGACAAATGAAGAACAGCATATCCAAGTCAGGGATCTATCTGTCCCAGCTATTAGTTTAAAAACAATTTTCCAGCCAAGATGTTGAACAGATATCTGATTATGGAACATAGGTCTACACACTTGTAGAGAGGGCAGTTTATAATAAGATTAGTGAATAAATCTAAATAAAATCCTCCTTTCTGAGGACCCACAGTCAATAATTCAGAAACAGCTTCTTCCCCTCTGTCATCAGATTTTTAAATGTTCCAGGAACCCATGAAAATGACCTTGTAATTCCTTTTTTTGCACTATTTTTCTATTTTTGTAATTTATAATAATATTATATCTTTGCACGGCACTGCTGCAGCAAAACAACAAATTACACACAACATAAATCAGTAATAAATAAAGGATGACTTTCAGCAGACTGAAAAGCTTGAGCATATAGACATTAAGAAAAAGGATATGCTGGAGCTTTTGGAAAGCATCAAGTCACTGAGACCAGACGAGATGTACCCCAGGCTACTGTGGGAGGTGAGGGAGGAGATTGCTGAACCTCTGGCAATGATCTTTCCATCATCAATGGGGAAGGGAGAAGTTCTGAAGGATTGGAGAGTTTCAGATGTTGTTCCATTTTTGAAGAAAGGGAGCAGAGATAACCCAGGAAATTATAGACCAGTGAGTCTTACTTCAGTGGTTGGCAAGTTGATGCAGAAGATCCTGAGAGGCAGGATTTATGAATATTTGGGCATATGAATAATATGATTGGGAATAGTCAGCATGCCTTTGCCAAAGGCAGGTTGAGCCTTATAAGCCTGATTGAATTTTATGAGGATGTAACTAAACACATTGATGAAGGTAGAGAGGTAGATGTAGTGTATATGAATTTCAGCAAAGCATTTGATAAGGTACCCCATGCAAGGCTTATTGAGAAGGTAAGGAGGCATGGGATCCAAGGGGACATTGCTTTGTGGATCCAGAACTGGCTTGCCCACAGAAGGCAAAGAGTGGTTGTAGACGGGTCATATTCTGTACGGAGGTCAGTCACCAGTGGTGTGCCTCAGGGATCTGTTCTGGGACCCTTACTCATTGTGATTTTTATAAATGACCTGGATGAGGAAGTGGGGGGATGGGTTAGTAAGTTTGCTGTTAACACAAAGGTAGGGGGTGTTGTGGGTAGTGTGGAGGGCTGTCAGAGGTTACAGCAGGAGATCGATAGAATGCAAAACTGGGCTGAGAAGTGGCAGATGGAGTTCAACCCAGATAAGTGTAGATCAAATATGATGGCAGAATATAGTATTAATTTTAAGACTCTTGGCAGTGTGGAGGATTAAAGGGATCTTGTGGTCCGAGTCTATGGGACACTCAAAGCTGCTGCACAGGTTGACTCAGTGGTTAAGAAGGCATATGGTGCATTGGCCTTCATCAATCATGGGATTGAGGTTAGGAGCCGAGAGGTAATGTTGCAGCAATATAGGACCCTGGTCAGACTCCACTTGGAGTACTGTACTCAGTTCTGGTTGCCTCACTACAGAAAAGATGTGGAAATCACAGAAAGGGTGCAGAGGAGATTTACAAGGATGTTGCCTGGATTGGGGAGCATGCCTTATGAGAATAGATTGAGTGAACTCAGCCTTTTGTCCTTGGAGCGAAGGAGGATGAGAGGTGACCTGATAGAAGTGTAGAATGTGATGAGAGGCATTGATCAGAGGCTTTTGCCCAGGGATGAAATGGCTAACATGAGAAGGCACAGTTTTAAGGAGCTTGGAAGTAGGTACAGAGGTGATGTCAGGGGTAAGATTTTACGCAGAGAGTGGTGAGTGCGTGGAATGTGCTGCCAGTGACGGTGGTGGAGTCAGATATGATAGGGTCTTTTAAGAGACTCCTGGATAGGTACATAGAGCTTAGAAAAATAGAGGGCTATGGGTAAACCTAGAGAATTTCTAAAGTAAGGACATGTTCGGCATAGGTCTGTGGACCGAAGAGCTAGTATTGTGCTTTCTATGTGTAGGCTTTCTATGTTTCCATAAATCAGTGATAATGAATCTGGTTCTGACTCTGCTGCATCTTTCAACTTGACTTTGCAATGGTTCACAGAAACAGAGCAGTTGCCGTCGTGGTCAACCTGGCCTGCAGTGTGCTGCTGCAGTTAGCCCAGCAGCCTGACAGCTCCAACGAGCTGAGTTTGACCACACAGGCTTTCCCCAGCTGCTTAGGTTCCCTCCCACATCCCAAGGACATGTCACTAACATTATTTTAATGACAAAAAGAATCACAGGAGAACTGAAGTATTTGCAAGAGTACAAAGAATGAGATCACGAGGGGCTGAGAAGATTGTTTCCCTCGAACTTGGCATGAGTAGAATGTTCTGTGTCATTACAATTATGACAAGGTAAGGATATAACTTGGAATATCAACATGTAAGTAATGATAACATACATATAGTATATACAATTCAAATACACTTATCAAGAGCTTAATAATAATAATATGATGGAGAGGGGAAAGATTTAAAGGTGACCTGTTCAGCGACTGTTTCAAGCATACATGAAACAAGCTGTCCAGGAAAGCAGATGAGCCAGGTACTATTACAATTAAAAGTTGTTTGGATAAGTACATGGATAGGAAAGGTCTGGAGCGATATGGGATAAACTTGGGTTGGCATCTTGCTCAGCATAGGCCCGTTGTGCCAAAGGACCTGTTTCTGTGCTCTATAACTCCGTGATGCTATGTTGCAGGTTTTACCAGAATCTGCAACAAGAGAAGGAAACAAAGAGGATTAGGGAGTGAGTTCACTCAGAGTGCGGGAGTGTGGAATGAGCTGATTGGTAGCTAAGTGTAGCTATTGAAGATGGAAGAATTAAAATTAGGATTGATCAGGGAGATGAGGCTGGACAAGGATAACTGAAGGCAGGAAATAATGAAATTACAGAAATACTTTGAAGGTGGACTGGAGTAGTTAATACTAATACAGCAGCTTCATTCCATCTGTTGACCCAGTTGTAATCCCCTGGTGACCAGCCACTTCAGTTTGACGCCCAGTTCCTACACTGAAATATCATACAGCGGCCTCCTCCACTGCCTGGGTTGAGACTAAATGCAAATCAGACGAACAGCATCTCGTATTCCACCTTGGGAGTCTCCAACTTGGCACCATGAATTTCAAATTCGCAAATTTCCAATAAGTACCTCTCAATACCTGTTCTCTTTTCTCTTTTCTCACTCTTCCTGATCTGTCTAGCCCCCATCACACTGTATCTTCTATATCTCTCTTCCTCTCCTGCTCCATCTGTCCATTACCCACACACACTTCCCTCTAGTTCTGCCCCTTCCATTTACTCCTATCAGATTCCTTCACCTCCCAGTTTCTGATGTCATTCCCTCTCTTCACTCACCCTCCACCTGTCTTTTAACCACCTCACTTGGATCCACCTACCACATGCCAGCTCTCGCTCCACCCTTTCCCTCCACTGTTTTATGCTGGCTATCTGCCCTCTTGCTTTCAGTCAGACAAAGGGTCTCGATCAGAAATTCTGTCTGTCCATTTCCCTCCTTAGCTGCTGTCTGAGCCATTGAGTTCCTCCAGTGATTTGTGTGTTATCTCTGAGATGTTAATGCTATTAGTTTTATTGAAATATTCAGCAAAACATTGATGGTATCAATTAACTGATTGCAGACTGCAAGGAAAAATAGTATCCTTTGGAAATGTGTGTAACTTATTACTGAGTAGAACAGACACTCAATATATTGTCAAATTCAGTCTATCTCAAGAACAGAAGCCTTACCAACCTCTCCTAATAAATGGAGGGTTACCTGTACAGAAAAATGTATTGAGTGGAAGATAGCCACATACAAATTATATGAAAATCTATCAGTCTCAGTCACTTAAAGCAGAATCATCACCAGTGTTGAATAGCAGGGAAATAATCCAGTCATCTTCTTTCTGGTTGGGCATGCACGAAATCCCATTGTGTATATATACTGGAATTAACTATAGGAAGCAATGAATAAGTGGTACTTGAATTCAAGGTATTAATTTAATGTCGGGACATTGCTCTTGTTTCTAAAGTCACAAATTGCCTTAGGCATTTGTCCTTTTATGAGCAAGTCGCCGACCAATTGCCAAGCATGTTACAAACTTTTCATACATTTTAGCATTGCCAAGTAATCACCTTCAATGAACCAATCACCAAATCAACATCTGACATAATTTCACTTGAAAACCTCATCAGCTCCTCAAGACCCTGCTCTTTCTTTTTATGAAAGGAGATCCCAGAGGCAATGTCTCAAAATGAAAGGAAACAGGAAAGAATTAGTTTGGGATGAAGGCGGCAAATCATGTTCTGAAGGCTCCATGAATCACAGCTACCTGGCTTTCAACAGGACTGACTTGTCCATTGCTTGCTGTCTGATCTTTGGATAGTTACTGAAGGATGGAAGCTAGGAATTCTTAAAAGTTGAAGTAAACTTTATTCATAATATCAAAAAATACTTGCAATCATGCAGTGCTTTTTCATCTTGGATGGTCACCCAGACCAAGTCATCTCCATTCTGCCAATCTGCTGGTGTTTCGGAAAATGTCAGCTCTTACAGACAGAGTGGTAATGTTGTTGTGATATCACTAATTCTGCTTGCTATGTTTCTCACTCCAATAGCACGGTTAGTTATTGCTAACTCATACATGGTTTTGCTGCAGAGTGGAGAAAAAATAAATGCAAATATAATGAGTAGAGGAAAGGCCAAGTACTTTTGAAGCTGGAAATCTGAATCACAAGTGTGAAACAAGTGTCACAGAGAAGGTATTTTCCCTCTATATATTCATTCTCTGGGCATAGAGGACACTAGCAAAGCCAGTGATTGTTGTCCATTACAAATTAAATCACACTCCAAAAGGAATGGCTTTTATGGGGTATTTCAGAGGGCAATTAAGAGCTAACTTTGTTACTGTGAATCTCAATTCAAAGTTCAACTTATTGTCAAAGTATGCATAAATCATACAACCTTGAGATTCATCTGCTTACAGGCAGCCATGAAACAGGAAACCCAGAAGAACCCAATTAAAATAAAACCAACACCCAATGTGCAGAGAAAGAGAGACAGAAAGCAAAACCAAACCATGCAAACACTAAGAGCATTCGGAACTAAAGTCAGGCCATAGACTCGAAGCCCGGAGTAACTGGAGGAGGCCCATAGGTGCAGCCTCTGTCCATCACAAAGTGGTGAAGCTTGCAGACACAAAGCTGTTGCACTCATAACAGGACGAGGCCTCAGACTCACCACTGAGGCTTGCAGAGAGCAGAGTAAGTGTAGTAGAGCAGCAATTGGCTCAACATTTGTCTCCAGTCCCTCTGTCAGCATTTAAATTGCCCAGACACCGGCTCCTCCTCCACCCTCTTCACTTGGACTTAGGACCCTCCATGTCAATGTGCTCTAGGTCAGGGTCCCGCCACCACATTCTGGACCGTACCCTACTTTTCTGAAGCAGCCCAGTGCTTAGTTCAATCCAGCCTCATTCTCGGTTTAAATGGATGGCTTCCAAAACTCCTCCGCTCCAGCTTTTCTCCGCTCTACTCCTTCCAACTCAGTCTCTGACTCCAGCTTTGTCTCGAACATGCCTTGGCCTTGCTCCTACCACTTTCATAGATACCAGACAAGCAGCTTCCTTCAGCACACCTGGCATCTATCACCACCATCTAGCGTGTCCCTCTTCTCATTGGCTACCATCGGCAATGAGGTAGAAAGCCTGAAGATCTACCCTCAAAGTTTTAGGAGCAGCTTTTTTGCCTCTGACATCAGGTTTCCAAATGGCACATGAATTCATGAACACTGCCTCACAATTTATATCTTTTTCATTGTAATTTATAGCTACTTTTTATGTTTTACACTGCGTTATTACCACAAAACAATGAGTTTCATGACACATGTCAGCAATAATGCCTGATGTGTCCCTGATTTATTTATTTTCCCTCCCCTCCTTTTTTTTCCTCTCTCTGCCCATCACTCTGTTCTCCATCTCCCTCTGGTGCTCCCCTCCCCCTTTCTTTCTCCCTAGGCCTCCCATCCCATGATCCTTTCCCTTTCTCAGCTCTTGCATCCCTTTTGCCAATCACCTTTCCATCTTTTAGCTTCATCCCACCCCCTCCGGTCTTCTTCTATCATTTTGGATTTCCCCCTCCTCCTCCTACTTTCAAATCTCTTACTATCTTCTCTTTCAGTTAGTCCTGATGAAGGGTCTCGGCCCAAAATGTCGACAGTGCTTTTTCCTACAGATACTGCCTGGCCTGCTGTGTTCCACCAGCATTTTGTGTGTGTTGCTTGAACTTCCAGCATCTGCAGATTTCCTCGTGTTTGCGATAATAAACCTGATTCTGATTGAGGTGTTATGTGCCTGTGATACTGCTGTAGGTAAGTTTTTCATTACATCTCTGCATACATATACTTGGCCATATGACAATGAATTTGATTTGGAGGAATTCTTGTTGATTGAGCTTCTTTCACTAAGGTCTTGTTTCGCAATCTCTTTCTTCACTGTCTTGAATAACTTGTGTATAATTTAGGTTCTATGTGTATTCTGAATCTTTAATTCTGTAATGCTGTTTCAAGCAAGTTTTACTTTGTACCTATACATCAACATGTTCGTGCACATGACAATGCACTCATCTGAACTCGGGATTTCTATTCCAGAACTACTTATTGAACTTAAAGTACATGCATATACATGAAGCATCTCTGGTTTGATAACCTAATCATTTGATTCTTCATTTGAATCAACCTCTGGCTTGCATTGAGTTTCTCATCACCAGCGCCTTCTTCCAATGCAGCCAGTTCCATTGTGCGCTTTGCCCTCCCACCAGCAAGAACTTCCACAAGAGGCAATGCCTCAAATGGGCAACATTCAACGTCAGAGACCCACACCATCTGACTCATGACCTCTTTCAAATGCCGCCATCGAGAAAGAGGTACAGGAACCTGAAGACAAACTCCTGAAGAGTCAACAACAGCTTCTTTCCCATTGCTATCCGGCTCTGGGATGAACCTGTAAAACAATTACACTATCTTAAATTATATTTCTTTTTTTCTCTCTCAATTTGCACTGACATTGTTACGTTTACTTTGCTTTATATAATTTATGATAATCTAATCTTAACTTATTTGCCCTCATCTTGTGATGAACCATTCTGCTGCTACAATAAGTTAATTTTCTTGGAATTTATACCTTACAACAATACATTTGAACTTAAATAATAAACTTAAACAACAGTCTACTTCATGCTCAGATTGGGTTATTTTTCGAGTGTTCCGGCATTCCTCGCTTCCTGAATGCACTGAGCCCTAGATCAACTTCCCTGGCATCCTTGCTGACAGAAAAGAGGAAGAATTCTCAGTGAAATGGGGATTTCAAAATCTAGCAGTTCAGGAGATGGCATTGGAATAGCTTTATTATTGTCACATGTACCAAGGCACAGTGAAGATCTTTGTTCTCCTTGCAGTCCAGGTAGATCATTTGATCACATCAGTACATCAAGATAGTATAAGGGAAAAACAACAACAGAATGAAGAATGTGGTTACAGTTACAGAGAAAGTGCATTGCAAGCAGATGCAAAGATGCGACAGCCAAGATGAGGTAGATTGTGAAATCAAGAGTCATCATATGGCCATTGAATAGTCTTATAATGATAGAATAAGACAGCTTCTATTCTATTATTATAAGACTATTGAGTGGTCATATAATGAGCTTGATGGTACATGCTTTCAGGCTTTTGATTTGTTTCCACAATAGGTGGTGGAGGTGGGGTGGGGAAGAGCAAATGTGCTGGGTGGAAGAGTACTGATAATTTTGGCATTGTAAGACTGTAAGACCTTAAGACATAGGAGCAGAATTAGGCCATTCAGTCTATCCAGTCTGCTCCGCCATTCCATCATGCTGATCTCAGATCCCACACATCCTGCCTTCTCGCCGTATGCTTTAATGCGCTAATTGATCAGGGAAACAATCAACTTGCACCTTAAATATACCTACGGACTTGGCCTCCACCAAGTCTGTGGCAGATTATTCCACGAGTTCAGGACTCTCAGGCTAAAAGAAGAGTCCTCCTTACCTCTGTTCTAAAAGGACAACCCTCAATTTTGAGACTCTGCTCTCTAGTTCTGGATACCCCCACCAAAGGCAACATCTTCTCCACATCCACCCTGTCTATTCCTTTCAACATTAAGCCTTAACTTTTAGAGGATTTAGAAAACAAAGGTTCAAAGGTCCAAATTAATGTCAGAGAAATGCATACAATTTAGATGCTGAAATGGGGTGGGCAAGGCAGATGGGAGTGTGAAATTTAAGTTATAATTGCATAAGCCATAATCTTATTAAATGATAGAGCAGGCATAAGGAGTTGAATGGCCTACAAATTCATGTATTTGCATTTCATTCCATAGACTGGCATTTAATTCTCTGGAATCTAGAAGTTGAGATTGACATTGGAAAAGCCAAGAGCTTAATAACTGGCTTAACATTGTAAAGGTGAAGTTAAGAAAGACTGTCTATGCAAACAATGGTGAAAATTTGGAACTGGTAACTGGCAAAAGGAACTTGGTACTGGCTAAGAGTTTGTTTTAAATTGAATTGGTGAACTTTAGCTAACTAAAGGTATGGGAAATGTCAATGGATCAGACATGATATCATCAAATTGCAGAACAGGTTCCTGTGTTCCAAACTAAAATTCAATGTTAGTAAATGCAAGCAGCAACTAGAAAGGTTAAAGAAGCCAAAGATTTTTATGAACCATCAATTGGCTCAAGACTTTACTTCTCCCATATACTTGATTCTTGTTAAACCTGGGATTTGCTTGATTTTATCTTCAAGGCTGGAGCAAGGACTAGAGGAGTGCCAACTGCTGCCAATCTTACCCAATAGTTATGGGTAGTTGGTTCCACTGTGATCCAGAGAATGACTTTCGGAGACTCTGCAGCTTATGTTCCACGAGTTTATGATTAAATTTTTTTACTATTTGCCCAATTAAATCAAGGCACTGCAGCACTGAACTGGCTCTTCATCTACGGCCTGCAACAATTGGCATAGCATTGAACTGATTCTCTGGCTGTGGTCTGCAGCCATCAGGCTCCTGGGCTGGCTTCATACACACCTCAAAGGCTCCATGTCTGTGGATTCATTTTGTGGTTAATGTTCTGTGTCTTCCTTGTTTGCTTTTTATTGTTTGCACAATTTGTTTTTTTCACATATTGGGTGCTTGATGGACTTTGTTGTGTGGGTTTTTTCTTTAAGTGGTTTGATTGTGTTTCTTTGTATTATTGCTGCCTGCCAGAAGACAAATCTCAAGTTTGTACACATTACACATACTTTGATGATAAATGTACTTTGAACTTTGAATATACTTTGAGATACTGTTTTGATAGAACAACTATCATCTTTTTATGGTTATTATCTTACTTGAAGCAGTTTTATTTGCAAAATTTTGAGCTTGACAGAAAATCTGGAACGGGAATTGGCTAGTGTGAGGTGAGGTAAATTACCTCTCGGTAACATCTCTTGGAATAAAATTAGTGGTCAAGACTATGGAAAATAGTTACCATTTTACATTCAAAATATACATAAATCTAGGGACCTTCAGGTTTGTTTCAATATGAATTTCTTTTCCCACCTCTGATTAACTTGGCTGGAAGAATTTATTTCCTTCTTATTCTATAGAATGTAGAAAATTGAACAGTACAGCACAGGATCAGATCCTCTCAACCACAGTGTCTAAAATAAACATGACGCCAAAATGAATTAAATCTATTCAACCAGCAAATGGCCCATATCTCTCCATTATCTGCGCATTCATGTGCCTTTCTAAAAGTGTCTTAAGTACCTCTATTGTATCTACCTGCACCACCACTACAGCCAGTGCATTCTAAGCACCCACCACTCTCTGTTTGAAAAACTTGCTCTATGCATCTCCTTTGAACTACACACTTCTCACATTAGCTGATGCCCTCTAGCATTAGACGTTTCAACACTGAGAAAAAAGATACCATCTGTCTATCTACGCCTCTCATAATTATATAACCTTCTATCAGGTCTCTCCCTCAGCCGCCAATGAGTCCAAGAAAGCAACCCGAATTTGCTCACTCTCTTCTTATGACTCATATAGTCTAATCCAGGCAGCATACTGATAAAGTTCTTCTGTACCTTTTCTAATACTTCTACATCCTTACTGTGACCAGAATTACATACTATACTTTAAGTGTAGCCAAACCTGAGTTTTTCATAGCTGCAACTATTGACTTTTATGCCAGTCATCTTCTTTACCACACGATCTACTTATATGGACAGTTTCAGATTAAATTCATTCCCTCTTCCACCTTATAGAAAGCCAAAGTCTGCTGATAAAATTTGATTTAATAATATCATTGATCAACTTTTGTGAATACTGATCATTTAATCATTGATGGTAAGGATATTTGGGATAGGGTGCTTTAGGGGTCTGTGGTTCCATAGTCCAGAGCAAAATTATTCCAATACTAGATTATGGAAAGGTCAGTGGGAAATTTTGTGGAGATCTGGAATGCAAGGTTGGAAAGACTGAAAGGAGCTGATTCGACAGTAAGTTCCAAACAGTATTTGGATTTGTAATTGAAATGGGAACATAACAAAATGCAGTGAAACAACTTACAAAGGGCTTGCAGAAGTATGTTGGCATGAATGGCCTGTGCAGCAAAATAGGGATCTCAACATTCCTGGGCTGCTGTAATCGATCATGAGAAGAAGTAGCAAAGATTGCGGAAAACAAGCCATTCAAGGCTTGACTAGCTGGAGAATTCAATTACTGTGAACGCTTCACTGTCCTATATGGGGATGGTGCCAAGACACAAGCCAGATGATCTCCAAAAGTACAACATTGCCATCCAAGCCAGCCAAGGCAGATGGCAGCCTCTCAACATTGCTCGCACAATGCCAGAGATTCTAGGATGGGTGATAAATCAAGGCACTAACAGGTCCAGATCATTATGAAAGCTAGTAACAGATATGCACACATCCACCAGGCGATATTTTGCATAATTTTATGCAATTTTGAAGAACACATTTGCAGAAAGAACTTGGCTCGCTATTCAATCTATGGAGCAAACTCCTCAGTGAGCTGTTGGAAGCAGTTAGCATGGATTCAGTTGAAGGCAAATTACATGAAATTCTTCCAGAAAATTACAATTTGGAATACATCGTATGAATAATTGGATACATAACACGTGGTAAGTAGAGAATGCTCTGTCTGGAGAATAAAGTTATCCAGGCTTTCAAAAGCTCTTCATCACTGGATCTTTTCTAGGCTTATATCTACAGAAAAATTAATGGAGGGCAACTGCTGTGATTAATCTTTTCTGTTCTGGCAATGCTCTTGAAACTCTTGACTTTGAACACAAGAACATAACAAATAAGAGCAGGTGTAAGGCATTGGTCTTTCTTTAGAATCCTTAGGAGTGGCATTACTGATGGACAGGGTGTGTAAAGGGGTTTTTACATGCTAGCTTTCATCCATTGAGTATAAAAGTTGGAGTGTTGTTTTTTCAGTTGTACAAGTCATGAGAATGTTTTTGGAGCATTGTTTCATTTTTCATTTTCAATCTTTTTTACTGATTTAAAAGAAATAAGGATAAATACGAATCAGAGGAGAAGTTATATCAAATACATATTTCAATAAAAGTACAAACAAGGACAGGAATATACACGGTCAAAATCAGGTATAGTATAATATTGTGCTAATATAAAAAAGGAACCACAGCTCCTCTTAATAATTCATAAAAAAAGACTCAAAATTTCTATTATTGAGAAAGAAATAAAAACCCCACTAAACTAACCTAAAACAAAAAAAAAGACTGGGCAGTCCATTTTGAGGATATAATTACAAAAAAAAGGGAAAAACCCTTCTGGTCAAATCTGAAATTTTGCGGAGAAGAAAAAAAAGATTACCTAAAAAAAAATTTAAAAGAAAAGAAAATTTAGATCATATGAAAATATTGAAGGAAAGGTCGCCAGGTTTGCTCAAATTTAAAAGATGTATCAAACGCCTGACTTCTAATTTTCTCCAAGCTTAAACATGACATAATGGAGGACAGCCAAAAAAACAGTAGGTGGATTGGGATCTTTCCAATACAATAGAATAGCTGTCCTAGCTAATAAAGTTGAAAAAGCTATCATATGTTGAGCAGAAGCAGGATCATTTCCTGCTTCCTCTGGAGTGATCCCAAAGATTGCTATGTGAATTAGGTTGTAGATTCAAACCTATGATTTTTGATAATGTTCTAAAAACATCTCTCCAAAAATTATTTAACTTTATACAAGACCAAAACATATGAGTTAAGGTAGCCACCTCAGTGTTACATCTTTCACAGGTGGGATTTATATTAGAAAAAATATGTGCTAGTTTATCTTTTGACATATGCGCCCTGTGCACTACCTTGAACTGAATCAAGGAGTGACGGGCGCAGAGAGATGAATTGTTAACTAAATGATAAATTTTATTCCATTGATCATCTGAAAGTGACTCCTGAAGTTCCAATTCCCAATCATGTTTAACCCTATCATTAGATATCATTCGAAAATTCATTAGCCATTTATATATAATGGCTATCAATCCTTTTTGAAAAATAGCTTCTATTGTATAGTTTACAGTTTAGATCACACTGCTATAGGACAGGTTCGACTAAGCTGGAATGAACGCAGAGTAAACTTACTATGCTGTTGCTAGGACTTGAGGGACTGACATGTTGGGCAAGGTAGGACTTTGTTGGAGACGGAGAGGTAATTTTATAGAGAGGTATATCATCATGAGGGTTATAGAAGGGAGTAAATGCACACAAACATTTTCTCAGAGTTCAAAAAAGAAGAACTAGAGGGCACTCACTTAGGAGAGAGGGGCAAAGATAATGAAACCTTTAGGGCAATATTTTTCACACAGAGAATGGTGCACATACTTAACAAGCTACCAGAGTAAGTGGTTGAGAAAGGTACACAACATTTAAACAGTTGCACTGGTACTTAAATATAAAAGACTTAGAGGGATGTAGGCCAAATGCAGGATAGATGAGTGTAGATGAACATTTTGGTCAGAATGGGTGAACTGAGCTGAAGGGCCTGTTTGCATGCTGTATGAATCTGACTGTAAGATTGTGGTTGATGTTTTACCTCAGCAGCTGTTCCTACTCTCTCGCCATAATTCTCGATGTCCTTAATATTCAGAAATCCATCCATTCCCTTTTGAGTCAACTCAATGACTGATTCTTCACAGTCCAAAGAGCGAGCAAATGTGAAAGATTCACCAAATTCTGTTTCAGGCATCTGTTCCTCATCTCAGTAGGAAAGTACTTAATCCTTACCTTGAGAACATGACTACAAGCTCTAGATCCCTCAAACAAGAGTACCATCCTCCCTACATTTTGTAAGTGTAGGAATTTTGTAAATTTATCCTCTCTTTATTTTAAACTTCTGTATCTTCTTAATACCTTTCCTATCCTGTCCCAAATATTCTAACTTTTGTACCGCTAAAATGTTGCCATTCTGATTCCCTCACCTTCGTTTTGGACTTACTTTAGATATTTCGCTTCAATTTTCCTTTGAATGTCGCACACAGAAATGTATTAGAATAACTGTTTTCAATTGATGAAAATATCACGGCAGCATTTGTTGTTCATCTGTTATTGGTTGATAAAGTGCTGAGGTGATCAAGAGTCAAGCACCCTATAGGTCAGGAGTTGGACCAGTTGACACAATGCTGCAAGTGGCCTGGGTTTATTCCTGACCTCTGGTGCTGTCTCAGTGGAGTCTGCATATTCTCCCTAAGCTTGTACAGGTTTCCTTTAGGTGTTTAGGTTTCTTCCAACATCACAAAAACGCATAGGTTGGCAGGTAAATTGTCCTTAGTGCACAGGAGAATAGAGGGATTCATGAGATTTTGGGGAGAATGCAATGGGATTTGTGCAGGATTAGTGTAAATAGCTGCCTTGGTGTCAGTACAGACTTATTTGGATGAAGGCCTGTCTATGGCTGCATGACTCAATCTATGGCTCCATGACAATGTATTTTTATATAACATCCTTTACATAGTAAAGTTTGCCTACACATTTCACAAGAGTGATATCAAACAGCATCTGGCATTAAGTCCCGAGATAAGTTAGGCAGGTGACCAAAGACTTGGCCTAATTGATAGTTTTCTAAAACATTAAAGGGAAAAGAATGGTGGAAAGATGGAGAAATCAAGAAAGAGAATTCTGGTGTTTGACCAGTGAAGTCATAGCTACCTATGGTGAAGCAAATAAAATTGGGAGGAAATGAGAAGTGACATTAGAGGATTCTGGAGCATAAGTTGGCGGTGGAGCTTTGATGAGACGGTGGCATGGGGGAATTTGAGTTGCAGCCAGTATTGTTCCTACACTGTGAAGGCAGCTGAGACATGTGATTTATCCTATTTGTCAGGACATTATTATTACATTCATATGCTGGATGGTTTGTCTTCTGTTAATCACGACCAAATTAATAATTGCCTTATGCAGATGTTGTTCTTGCATCATTTTCCATTAGGAGCATGCACAATGTAGTCTGTTATAAAGAGGCTTGTTTCACTTATTGACTTGATGTAATTTAAAACTTCAAGTAATCAAATCATTTTGTTCAACATTTTGGTTTTAATCCGAGTGAGTATTCATGAGCAAGTCTTGCTCAGCTAGTCCTTTCTTCCCCCTAAACTAAAGAAGGTGTCTCTTTGAGATGTGATTCATCGCATGGAAAGAGATTCACCTGCATCCAAGATTCAACAGCTAAGAAAATAAACATTACCAAATACAATGCTTGAATTTTCAACTTCGAACTAAGCTCATCCTTAATAATCACTTGTGAGACAGTGGGGTATTTTGTATAAAGTTTAGCATTTTTTTTAACATTCACACTCCTACCAATGCCATGCTAAGATAGTGTTTGCAAACATTAGTCTGAATGCTAAAGGTGTGGTCAGCTCCCAGACTGACACTTTGACCATGAAAGTGAATACACAATACATTACCATCAATCTACATTGAGATAGCTTTACTTATCTGGGCAGGACTCTATCATGAGCGATGAACATAGATGCAAAGATCAGCAACAGAATTGCCAAAGCCAGTGCCGCTTTTGGGAAGGCTCCGTGAGAATGTATGGGAGCAGAGAGGACTCAGCCTTATCACCAAGCTGAAGGTCTACCGAGCAGTGGTTCTCACCACCCTCCTCTTTGCCAACGAGACCTGGACTGTCTACAGCAGACATGCTAAACAGCTCAACCACTTCCACTTGAGCTGCCTTCATAGACTTCTCCACGTACGATGGCAGGACAAAGCCCCAGACACGGAGCGGGCTAGCACCCACAGCGTCTACACCCTCCTACAGAAAGCCCAAGCCAGATGTCATCGGGATGTCTGACAGTCTACTACCAAAACAGCTGCTGTATGGAGAGCTGAGCCAGGGCAAGCCCTCAGTTGGAGGGCAGAAGAAACGTTTCAAAGACTGCCTCAAAGTGTCCCTCAAAGACCTCAACATCAATCCCAGTAGCTGGGAATCGCTTGCTCTGGACCGCCCAACCTGGTGGAGCAGGACCACTAAAGGAGCGTATGCAGCAGAAATCAGACGCACCGCAGAGGCTCAGAGGAAACGCGCCGCGCGCAAGGCTCGAGCTACCTCCACTTCCGCTGCAGCACCTACCCTCATGTGTCCCACATGTGGGCGAGCTTTCAGGGCCCAGATTGGCCTCGCCAGTCACCTCCGGACCCACAGTCACAAACCCTCCACCTGACAGAAGTCGTGGTCGTCTTCGACTCCCAAGGACGAACAACAACACATTGAGATGCTTTGTTCAAACTGGTAGAGGTGAATACAATTATGAAATTTAAAAGACATCTGGATGGGTACATGGATAGGGAAAGTTTAGAAGAATATGGGTCAAAAGGGACAACCTCAGTGGCAGCTTGATCAGCACAGGTGAACTGGTCCAAAGGACCTGATTTAATGTGCTGTAGCTCTGTGATTCCATATTTATTTGCTTCATTTTCTTATTCATTTATAGTGTGTGGCAACCATTGGTGAGGCCAGCATTTCTTATCCATCCCTTTACCGCCTTGAGAGGGTGGTGATACTTTCTGGACCACCTTGGAGGCCAAAGAAAACTGACCCTAATGCAAAGGTTGTTGAACAATGTGTTGGTGATTCTGGGTCAGTTTATCTTCCATTGATATTTCAAACTCCAATCCAGTATTTCTGTTTGTCATTACTGATATTAGAACTCAAGTATGTAAGAGAAGTAGCCCATACAGTGCCTAAAGTTTGCTCCACCATTCCATAAGACCTACCACAGACCTCATCTCATTTTTATTCAATTCTCCATAGCCTTCAATTCCAAGATGTCTCATAAAAGAACTACCTGCCTCTGCTCTAACTGCTTCTAATGAGCTATCCTCCATATCTAAATGGAGCAGAGAATTCCACCCACTCTCTGCAAAAAGGAATTTCTCCATACCTGTTTTGAATGACCACCTCACCAGGTTAAAACTACGTCGAAAATTCAAATTTCGGTCTTTTTAAAACAAATTAAAGCAATTAATTTAATTGATTAAAATGTAAATTTTCTTGCCGCCATGATACATTAAGCAAAACATCTGGTTAATCAGCCCAGCAGCTCAGTACAAAGCAACCATTTTCCTGCTTGGTAGGTTGTGATGTGAATGGTGTGCACTTTACAACCCGCATGTTGTTCTGGCTGGAAATCCTGTGTCTGTTACTCACTCACTGCTATTCAGACATGCAAATGATCATGACATAAACTTTGTTTCTTGGAGTTTTGTGGTTTTGAAGTTGAACATTCAGATTGCTTACAATATATAAAAAAAAGATCAATTAATGTTTGTGCAATAAACTTAGAGATTTCACTTTTTTAAAGACCCTCTCTGTTTAATTGATGCTGTTGTTTTAATGAGATTTCCACAGACATCATTTTACCCTGGGTGAGCTGGGTGACAACTAAGCAGTAATAACAAATTCAATAATAATTAACTCGGGTCATCTGCTCATCTGTCATGGCTCATCAATTTTAGGGTAGAAGGTCCCAACAAACTTCACAGTTTCTCTCTCATTCCAAAAAATCAGCAGTGAAGCAGTTTTCATGCAACCTTGGGCTAGGTAGGCTGGGTCTGTCATGTCACCTATTGCAGCGAGCCATACTGAATTTGGGGGGGGAGCAATCTTAGTATAAGTAAGGCATGCAAAAGCTCATTGCCAAGCTATATTGATCTCTTTGTCCATCTTTAGACCATAGACAAATATGGAGCTATTAATCTCCTGAGCCTATTCTAGCACTCTACAATGTGACCCTATGATTCTTAAAGAGTTGTGATTGGATTGTACACTTCCCTCTGGTTGGATGGCAACACAAACTAAAATGGCACACAGAGAGAGCTACTGAACTGTGAATGCTGTTTTTATTGATTGTGCACATCGATTGGAGCTATTATGATAGAAATTTTGGCTTACTGTTGACTTAATGTATACATCTTTTCCTCATGTCTTTTAAAACCATGGGATATCAAAATTCTATCAATCCCAAATTAAAATTAATGCTTGACTGCATTATGGCCAAATATTCCTGGAAGGCTGGGCTCTAGTTTACTTGATGTTTTTCAATTCTAGACATTCCAAGCAGCAGAAGTAGTTTCTATCCCACCAGTTCGGCCTTTCCAGTTCTTCTTACAATCATGAAACTGAATTCCTTGCCTCTCAACCCATTGAATTCCAGGCAGCACAATACCATTTTGTGCAATCTCTTAAAATGTATTGCTTAAAGCCTAAGTAGTATTTTCGTAAATCAGTGCTTTTCCTCCACCAAAGCCAATAAATGACACTGCTTACATCAAGGGTACTGAGGTGATGAGGTTTGAGAACTTCAGATTCCTTGGAGTGAACCTCACCAATAGCCTCTCCTCACCCAACCATGATCAAAAAAGCAGTACCTCTCCTTCCACAGGAGGCTATGTAACTTTTGCATGTCCCATTTGACTCTCATCTGCTTTCGTAGATGCAGCATAGAAAGCATATTAATTGGTATGGCTATTGCTCTGCCTGGAACTGCAATAAACTACAGAAAGTTGTGGCCATAACTCAGCACATCACAGAGGTGCTCGGCAAAGCAGTCCTCCAGCTTATGTTGGGTCTCATTGGTGTAGAGGAGGCAACATTGACACATAATTCAGTTCAATCCCCCTACTTTGTGATCCATTGTGGTCATCCTGAGCACTTTCCTGTCAAGATCAAGGATAACTAATAGTAATGCAAAAGCCTGGCCGATGAAGCTTCCACCTTTTATAAGCAGAGTATAAAGTTAAAGAGTTATACAGCAAAGAAATAGCTCCTTTGACACCACTCGTCCATACCAACGAAATTGACTGCTCGAGTTAGTCCCATTTGCCTGCTTTTTTGCCCATATCCTTCTAAACCTTCCCATCCATGTAACTGCCCAAATATCTTTTGTTTGTTGTAATTATACCTGCGTCTATGAATTCAGTTTGCAACCTGTTCCATGGACCTACCATCCCTTGTATGAACAACTTGCTCCTCACGTCCTTTTCAAATCTTGCCCCTCTCACTTTAAATCTATGCTGTCTAGTTTTAGATTCCCTTTACTCTGGATAACAGACTTTGGCCAGTTAGCTTATCTATGTCTCATGATTTCATATAACTCCGTAAGGTCACCCCCCACCCCCTCAGCCTCCTATGTTCCAGGGAAAAACAGTACAGTTTAACTCCAGAGTTTCTATATGAGTTTATATAATCATTCTATTAATTAAATTTTCATGGCTCTAAACAGACAGAAGAATTTTGGAAAGCAATTACCCCTTTTCCTGCTAAATTGGCAATGTGATAATGCATGGGCATGTGAAGTTATAGACTTCACAAGAACCCCTATTTCAGGGGTTTTGGTTATATTGACTGGATTACTTGCATTAATTTTTTCATGGAGAGGTTTACACTGTTCTCACTTGTCTTAATGCAAGATATATTTTAGGGTGAAAATGAAAATGATTGAACAGATTAAAACCAGTATACAGCTTTTGAGAGGAAACTTTTGAAAGAACAATGCCAAGAAACTCATTATTCTCTTCTGATGTTTCTTGAAAATCCTCTGAATTATCTCCCTCAATTGCAAAATTAAAAGAAAAAAGAATAAACTGAAGAAAGAAAGTAAATTGCATTTTTATAGTATCTTTCATGACCTTAGTATTTTACAGCCGATGAATCACTTCTGTAAAGTTGGCCGATGTCGAATTAATAGGAATCCATTATTAGCCTTGAATAATGATTTGATAAAGGCATTTTGCAAATTGCGAAGTAATACCCACTTGCGTCTTTCACAAGAGAGGTGGGAAGGCAGTGTTATTATAGCAAGAGCTTATAACAGCTGCTGTTATAATGATACCATCTGTAACTAGCCATTGAATTTGGTATGCTCTGCAAAATCAAAGACGCTTGCTATAAGGAAAGGTTTAATGCACATTTAAAGTATGATGTTGTAGTCCTGAATAGGAAGTGTTAACTTCATGTTATATATACTAATCCATTTATCGGTTGATGATCTACTGCTGAAAAAATGTCGGGCTATGATACCTTTAAGATATGAGGATCAATCCACCTCTAGTTCATGTATCATTGGTCTTATAGACCTGAGGTGATTGAAATTCAATGTTTTTACTCTGCAGTTGTACAAGATATTGGTCAGGCGGCATTTAGAATACTCTGTTCAGTTTTGGTCACCCTGTTAGTGGAAAGATGCCATTAAGCTGGAAAGAGTGCAAAGAAGATTGATGAAGATATTGCCAGGACTCGAGATATCGAGTTAAAGAGCAGCCAGGACTTTATTCATTTGAACACAGGACAGCGAAGTATGATATTATTGTGGTATATAAAGTCATGAGGGAAATAGCTAGGCTGAATACACTCATTCTTTTCCCAGGTATCAGCAATCAAAAACTAAAGGGCATAGGTTTAAGGTGATAAGGGAAAGATTTAATTGGAACCAAAGGGGCAATATTTTTACCCAGACACAAAGGTTCGCAGCCTAGGGTCCATGAATCCCTTGCTTAATGGTATTGGTTCATGGCATAAAAAAAGGTTGGGAACTCTTGACTTAGAGGGTGGTCCGTATGTGAAATGAGCTGCCAGAGGAAGAGGTTGAGGTAGATACATTGAGAGTATTTAAAAGACTTTTGAACAGATACATAGATAAGAATGTTAGAGAGAGGTATGTGCCAAATGTGGGCAAATGGGTGTATCTTAGCTGGGCATCTCGGTCGGCATGGATCAATTGGGCCATAGGGCTTTATTCATGCTATATGACGCTATGATTCTGTGTTATCCGGAGTAGATCATATTGAACATAGCTTCCTTGTGAAATTGCAGAGGATGTGAAATGGGGCTTGAATATTCTAGTGCTCTCTATATGTTTGCATGTCTGATGACTTCTTGGGAATGTCATTGTGTGAATAATGTGTGTTTGCATCTCACTGAGTGTGTAGGCTTCAAGCAGATGGGTTAAAATAGACTCAATTAGTGAAAGGATATTCCTAAGGAACCTACAAATTTAAACTCCTCACTGCATACAGAGTGAGTCACTCCTCACCATAACCCTTAGCACTAACATAGTACACAAATAACCAGTGGGTGACACGTAAAATCTTTTCTCATCCTGCTGTGTAGCTCCTCTGCACTGAATATATAAGTTAATGAATCCCTGCTCCAAAAACCTTAACTGTGTGCCACAACATTTCGTGCTGGGTGGCACCACCTTTAAAGTATTCACTGCCCTACAAAAATATACTTCCCTGTGAGGATCTCCACTCTGTTGATGTGCACTCTGGTGTGCATGTTATGATGCATAATATGAGAAAATTAAATTCCTATGCACATGACCCCATTGTAAAAGAGATATCTGCCATCACCAGAGACATGACTCTTCTATGGTTGCTCGAGTGAATTTCCTTGTTCCCTGTGCTTGCATTTCGACCACCCTTCAGGCCCTTGAATGAACAACTGAGTAATTTTGAAACTGTCTCCCTCTTCCCGCCCGTCTCTCTCTCCACTTTTAATGAAAAATGGCCCTTAAAAACATATTCCCATGGCAACTAAATATCCGTTCATTGAACCCTACTCAACTAACTCGCTTATTCAATCGTATTTCAAACCTTACAACTAACCTCAATTTAAGTGCATTCCCATCACTTTTTCCCAGCTGCGTATTTACTCACAGGGAAGAATGTTGCAAACGACTCTGGGTGACTTCGTGACACAAGCAGGAGAGCTGATGCCTCACAGTACCAGAGGTCCGGGTTCAAACCTGACCTTGTAGGCTGTCTGTCTGAAATTTGCACATTCTCCTTGGAAACGTGTGGGTTTTCCTTTGCATGTTCCAATTTCTTCTGTCATGATGAAGTCATACATATTGGTACATTAAGGCCCTTCAGCCCATCTAGTCCATGCTGAGCTATTTAAACAGCCTAGTCCCATCGACCTGTACCCAGGGCAAAGCCCTCCATTCCCCTGCCATTCATGTACCTATCCAAACTTCTCTTAAACTTTGAAATCAAGCTCACATGCAATATTTGTACTGGCAACTCATTCCACACTCTCACAAACCTCAAGTCTTCCCTCAAGTCCCCTTAAACTTTTCATCTTTCACCTTGAACCCATTATCTCTAGTTGTACTCCCACTCAACCCCATGGAAAAAGCCTCCTTTCTATCTATATCCCTCATAATTTTGTCTACCTCTATCAAATCTCCCATCAATCTTCCACATTTCAAGGAATAAAGTCCTAACCTATTCAATCTTTCTCTGTAATTCAGTTTCTCAAGTGCTGGTAACAACCTTGTAAACCTTCTCTGCACTCTTTCAAACTTATTAATATCCTTCCTGTAATTAAGTGACCAAAACTGTGCATAATACTCCAAATTCAGTCTCACCAATGTCTTATACAACCTCACCATTACATTCCAACTCATACCCAATACTTTGATTTATAAACACCAATGTACCAAAAGCTCTCTTTATGATCCTATCTACCGGTGATGCCACTTTTATAGAATTATGTATCTGTACTCCCAGATCCACCCAAATTATCTACCCTAATTTGCCTTGTGTCAGCAAATACCTGCTCCTTTTTAATCTGTACAGTGTCCATAAAAAAGCATAATAAGATAAAGAACGAAATAATAAAAAGACACAATAAACATATGGTCCTTTATGGTTGTATCATATATCAATAGAGCAGAATCTGGCCATCCATTTCTGATTGTACAAGGAGCAGAGCAGGGGTTCTATAGACACAGCCTTGTGGAGTGTTGAGAATAATTATGGTGGAGGTGTTGCTGCCAATCCTTACTGATTGCGGTCTGTTGGCCAGGAAGTCAATGATCCAATTTCAGAGAGATACATTAGCTCCAAGGTCCAGAATTTGGTGATAAATTTTTTTGGATTTGTAATATTAAAGGCAGAGCTGTGATCAACAAACAATAGCTTAATGTGGATGTCTATTGCTTGTCAGCCTGGGAAGGAAGTCCATCTAAGAGAGGGAAAACTCTGATTTCACAACTCCGCGATACCCACTTATGGGAAATGCTTTGGGAATAAACCCTGAGGACAAATCCGGAGCTGGAGTCCCAGGGGCAGTCCGACGTTGCCTTCAACCTCACTCTGGCAACTCCTGCGACATCACTGGTGCCAAGCTGATTTGCCCTTCCCCTGGACAACATCGGTGGCATGGAGATGGGAGACTTACTGCTTGTGCAACTGCTGATCTGACATACAACCTTGCCCAGGCCTGCGCCCTGGAGAGAGACTTTCCAGGCACAGATCCATGGTCTCGCGAGACTAACGGATGCCATCATCACTGCCCAAATGCTCCAGAGACAAGCGTATGCTAAGGAGACTGTAGACTTGACTGAGTAGTAAGCGAGTTGCAATGGGTGAATGTTGTCTGGAAGGCCGGAGTTGATGTGTGCCTTTACCAGCCTTTCAAAGCACTTCATGATGGTGAATACCAAAGCCACTGGGAGTAATCATTTAGACATGCTGTCTTGTTTTTCTAGGTGCTAGGATGATAGCGGTTTTCTTAAATCAAGTGGGAATTTCAAATTGAAGCAAGAAAAGGTTAAAGATGTCTGCAAATACCCCCACCAGTTGATCTGCACAGGATCTAAGAACACAGACAGAGACACCATCTGGATCAAATGAGGTCAGAATCTGGAAGAATGATCTTATGTACACAATGGTGACGATGGGTTCAGGTGCATTGGAGATATTCGGAGAGGGTCATAATATCCCAATCCTCTTCTGTTCAAAACATACTCTCTATGATACACTAAGCTCCACGTGAAGGGATGTGCTGCAATCCGTGATGTTGCCTAACTTTGTTTATTAGCCCGTTATCAAATGTAATCCCTGCCATAACTAATGATTAGCCTGGGACTCAGTCATAACTTCCTTATTTCTCTTCTAATCGTGACCAGGGAACTTTTTTTTGCACAATTGAAAGGACAATTTAAAGATCTTATCCAACATGAGGTTCTTAGAGATCGCAGCACTCCCTCAGTAGTACATTAGAAGTTTCTGTCCAGATCTTCTGATACTTAATTAGGCTGATTATTCTTCTGCCTTGGTCCTCGAGCAGCGATGCATACCTTGTGGTCACTAATTGCTTGACATTTAAGTGCTAACAGAGCTTCAAATAAATAAGCAAATGCACCTTTTCAATATCAGTAATTATTCTGTGAGAGCCTGGGAAATATCAACAAGAGACTACAGACAACTAAGACAACCAATTAGGCATGTTGGTGTCTATAATGACTTAACGTGTATGAAAGTTCCTTGAATAACAATTAAGACCTGTGACATGTTGCACAGGGAGTACATGAATGACTGGTAATTAACTACACAATGAGACAAAACACCTGTATTAATCTCAACTCCAAAACCCAGTGAGGGTTTAGTTTAAAATTTAGGGTTGCAAGAGATATTTCAAACATGAGCAAAAATTAAATGATTTGAAACTTTAGCTATGAGGAAAAAAGAGCTGTGGAAATAGGGAAGAAAAGTATAAGACCAGCCATAATCTTTTTGAATACTGTTAACATCAAGAATTTCAACATGAAAGTCAGATTTATTGTGATTTACAGACACACACACTTAGTGGCCACTTTATTAGGTACATCTGGAACATGGTCTTCAGCTGCTGTAGTCCAAGGTTTGATGTGTTATGCATTCAGAGATGCTTTTCTGTACAACATTTTTGTAATTTATGGTCAATTGAATTACTGTCACCATGCTGTCAGTTTGAACCAATCTGGCCATTCTTCTCAGACCTCTCTCATTAATAAGTTTTCACCCACATAACTGCTGCCACTGTATGGTTTTTGGGTGTGTTTTTTTTTGCACCATTCTCTGTAAGCTCTAGAGACTGTTGTGCACAAAAATCCCAGGTTATCACAGTTTCTGAGATACTCAAACCACCCTGTCTGGCACCAACAATCATTCCACGGTCTAGGTCACTTACTTCAAATGTCTTCCCCATTCTGATGTTTGTTCTGAACAACAACTGAACCTCTTGACCATATCTGCATGCTTTTTTGCATTGAGTTGCTGTTACATGATTGGCTGATTAGATATTTGTATTAACGAGCAGGTGTTCAGGTATATCTAATAAAGTGGCCACTGACTGTATGGAGTCTCCAATACGCAGGATCTAACAAATCTGCAAAGGGTTAGAAACATAGAAACATAGAAATCTACAGCACATTACAAGCCCTTTGGCCCACAATGTTGTGTTGACCATGAAACTCCAGAAACTACCTAGAATTTCCCTACTGCATAGTCCTCTATTTTTCATGTAGCTAGCTATCCAAGAGTTTCTTACTGTACCCACCTCTATCACTTTTGCCGGTAGTGCATTCCTCACACCCATCACTCTCTGTGTGGAAAAACTTACCCCTGACATCCCCCTTGTACCTACTTCCAAGCACCTTAAAACTGTGCCCCCTTGTGATAGCCATTTCAGTCCTGGGAAAAAAAGTCTCTGGCTATCCACATGATTAATGCCTCTCATCAACTTCTACATCTCTATCAGGTCACCTCTCAACTTGAAGGAGAAAAAACCAAGTTCACTTAACCTATTCTCATTAGGCATGTTCTCCAATCCAAGCAACATCGTCCTCTGCACTCTCTCTCTATAGTAACCACAGCTGTAGTCTCAGCCAGCTCCGTCAGAGACAGAAACCTCCTCAACACTGAGTATATCCTCAACAGAGGTACCTTTAAGATGATGACATCCGTAATTAAGGATCCTTACCATCTGGGACTTGGCCGTTACTCATTACTACCACCAGGAAGGAGGCATACAGTAGGAGCCTAAAGATGCACATTCAAAACTTTAGGAACATCTTCTTCTCTCCTGCCATCAGATTTCTGAGCAGTCCACGAAGCCATGAACATTATTCTTCCTTTGAGTTATTTATTTAATTTATCTTTTATTGCAACTTACGCATTTTTGTCATGTACCGCACTGCTGCCACAAAATAACAATATTCACGACACATGTCAATGATAACAAATGTGAATCTGATTCTGTACATGTATGTATTGTCTGCATAGGGGCAATGAAAAACTTATTTGCAGCAGTATACAGGCACCTAGCATCAGATAAGCAGCATTCTCAAGAAACACATATATTAAACAGAAGTGAAACACAATATTTACAAGAACATAATTAGGCAAAAAATTGTTTTCTTCTTATTCTTAACTTTAACTGAAATGCATTCCATCCAGGGAAAATTCCATTAACAAAAAAAGAGTGAAAAAGGAGCCTGCAATCCAAAAGGACTTTGAGTTGCTGCTGGTAGGATAGAAATCTCTCAGACAAGATTTTGCCAAACAGGAGGTTAAGAGAGAGTAAAAAAGGATGTTAGTCTGAGATTCACAGAGTCATAAAGTCGTACAGAATTGTAAAAGGCCCTTTGGCTCAGCTTCTTCATGCTGACTACTCTCAAGATGAGGCTTTTCGTTCCAGAACTAATGAGATGTCCTCCTTCTTCAAAGCAAGGACCTTCCTCCACCATTGACGCTACCCTCACTTGCATCTTTTCCATTTCACGCACATCTGCCCTCACCCCGTCCTCCTACCACCTCACCAGGGATAGGATTCCTCTTGTCCTCACCTACCACCCCACTAGCCTCCGCATCCAGCACATAATTCTCCGTAACTTCCGCCAGCACCAACGGAAAACCATCACAAAGTACAACTTTCCCTCCACCCTCAATTTACACTTTCAGCAGAGATTGCTCCCTATGCAACTCACACATCTACTTGTCCCTCCCCACTGTTCTCCCTTCTGGTACTTACTCTTGCGAGCAGAACAAGTGCCACATCTACCCCCACACCTCCTCCCTCACTATCACTCAGGGCCCCAAATAGTTTCTCCAGATGAGGTGACACTTCATCTGTATGTCTGTTGGGTGATCTATGGTGTCTGGTGTGGCCTCCTGTATGTCCATCAAACCCGACGTAGATAGGGAGACTGCTTCGCTGAGCACCTACGTTCCATCCAGAAAAAGTGGGATATCCTGGTTCAATTCCACATCCCATTCCCATTCCAACATGTCGGTCCATGGCCTCCTCTACTGCTGTGATGAGGCCACACTCAGTCTGGAGGAGCAACACCTTACATTCCTGGATGGTCTCCAACCTAATGCCATGAACATCGATTTCTTGAATTTCTGGTAATTACCCACCCCTCCTCCCCCTTCGCCATTCCTCATTTATGTCTCCCTCTCTCCCTCTCTCATATGCCCATCACCTCCTTCTGGTTCTCCTCCTATTTTCCTTTTTTCCATGGTCCTCTATCCTCTCCTATCAGATTCCCTCTTCTCCAGCCCTTTATCTCTTTCACCAATCAACTTCCCAGCTCTTTACTTCACCCCTTCCCCTCTCCCAGTTTCACCTATCACCTTGTACTTCTTCCTTCCCTCCCCCCCTTTCTTACTTTAACATCTCACCTTTCTTTCCAGTCCTGATGAAAGGTCTCACTGTTTACTCTTTTCCATAGGCGCTGCCTGGCCCCATGAGTTCCTCCAGCATTTTGTGAGGTTGGACAGGCTTGGAACTTTTACCTTGGAGCAGAAGAGGTGATCTTACAGATGTGTAAGTCTTGAGAGGCACAGATATAGGTGGATTGAGTGCACTCAATCTTTTCCCCAGGGTTAGGGAAGCAAGAACATTTACCATAAGAGGTGAAATATTTAAGAAGAGCTTGAGGGGCAACTTTTTTACACAATGGTGAGTATGTGGAATGATCTGCCAGAGGAAAACACTGAGACAGGTACAATTACAACTTTTAACTACAATTGGACAGGCACGTGGATAGGATGAATTTGAGGATATGAGCCTTAGACGGGCAAACGGAAATGATTTGGACAGGCATACTTTTGGCATGGACCACTTGAGCCGAAGGACCGATTTCTGCATTGTATGATTCTGTGACTCTATGATGTTAGTAATTTAGGGGTACTGCATAAAACCTCCACCTGTTGTCAGTTAAAGAATCTGAATTTTCGGAGGTATGATGACTTAACCAATACAGAGTGCACAGTGAGTCAGTGGAGACATATTAATTTGGGATCAACCCCGAATGCCATGGATTTTGCTGGGACTCCAAAAGTATTATCACCACTAGAAAGGTTAAGAGCAGCGAGCACATGGAACTATCACAATCTGCCGCTCCGCCTGCAAGCCTTGCCTCACTCGAATACATTGCGTAAGAGGCAGCACAGTTAGCAACTGGTATGACTGTGTACTTAGTAATGGAGACTAAAGATTAATCCCTCCCCTGATGCCTATGAAAATCAATGCAAACTGTGACAAAAGTTTACCTTGCTCTGGAGGTGACCTTGCCTTTGACATTGTTTTTATCGGTTTGGCATATTTTGTTCAAAAAGTACCTCCCATCCAACCTTCAACACCTATCTACAATTGGTGGTCATTAATTTGGTCTAATCCAATTACAATCATTTCAGATTCATGTATTACTTACCTTATGGAAAGGCTTTGAAAGATAGAAGGCTTTGTTTTGCAGTAAACAGTCATTATTAACATGAAATGCATGGAACTAGCATATCGCATGTATAATTTTATCTCAGTCTTTGCCATCTGCTGGGTAACATATCATATAATTTACCTGTCTAAATCCGATTCCATTGTACTCTGAAGCTTTAAGCTGGTTTTTGGTGGGAGCTATGAGTACAGTAATTAGCTTACATCACAAAATGACTTAACATTTTAAAGGCGCTAACTTTTAGTGGTGAAGGACAAGCAGTACAATGAATTCTCAGACAGAGCTCCCTAAATGTGCATTAAACATGATTAATATTTTGCTGTTTATGTGCTACCTCGTTTATACAGTGCAGAAATGTTGAAGGATTGCAGTTATGTGTGAGTCAGCTCCACGAACAGCAGTCTAATCCTCATTACACCAGTTCATTGTATTAACAAGGCAGGTTGATTTTAAAAGCAGTTTGATCAATGATTAGCAAGCTGGGATTCCTTCAGAGCAAAGTGTCAAAAGCTGATCATTTTGATTCAAGCATTTACAAAAAAAGCGATGCAAGGTATATACTATTTCACTGGGTCGTCTAGTTTATTGTCATATGCACAAGTACAGTGAGGCGCAAGTATAATGAAAAACTTACAGCATCACAGATACAAGCAGCTCACAAAATATAAATTATACATTGTACAAGACACTAAAGAGAAAAAGAAGTGCAGACAAGTCCATGCAAGAAGTTGTCCTCAGTGATCTGTTGCTGAGATACCGTTAGGTTTGTGCAGGTTGGTTTATGCTTGTAAGCAAGTAGCTGTTCCTGAAACTACAAGACCATAAAACTATACAGAATAGGAGCAGAATTATGCTATTCAGCCCATTGAGTCCTCTCTGCCATTTAATCATGGTTGATTTTCTTTAACCCCATTCTCTTGCCTTCTCTGAATAACCTATAATGCCTTTACAAATCAAAAACCCATCAAACTTTATCTTCAACACACCAACAGCCTCTACACCCTTCTGTGACAACAGATTTCACAGATTCACCACCTTCTGGCTGAAGAAATTCATCCTCATCTCAGTTTTATAGGGCTCTGCCCTGGATTGTATTAATGGACACATCCAGACCCTCTAGTATCTGGTTAGATTCAATGAAATCCCCATTCATCCTTTTGAACTCCATCAAGTATGTCCATCAAGATGTCATATGCTTCTCATACATTAAGCCTTTTGTCCAGGGGTACCTGGAGATGTCAAACGTCAGACTTCTATCACTCCTAGCCGACCGTTGTAGCAGGAAGAAGGCATGACCCTAGATGGTAGGGATACTTGAAGATTGACCCTGCCTTCTTGAAGCAACCACTCTAGTACATATTGTGAATGGTGGGGAGATGTCAGCAAGCCATGGAGTACTTCTGCAGTTCAGAGCTCAGTGACCCAGTTATAGTCATGGCCAGTCTCATAGTCTACCTTGTGGCCTTCCAAAGTCTAAGGATCCAGCATGCTGAGACAGTGCAGTGCAGCCCCCACTATACTGGACCTCCCACTCTCTGGGCATTAGTGAAGAACAGCAAGAGTAAAAAATAAAAAATGCAGAAACAATCAGTAGGTCAGGTTGCACTTGTGGGAAGAAAATTACTGTTTCATTTCCAGTCAGAGAACATTTATCAGAACTGAGATTTTCTGCTTTTATTTCAAACTGTCAGCACCTGCAACAAGTTTTTAAACGTTTGAATAGGCTTGCTATTTATTGTACGTTTCAATGAAGTGGGTCTGACCCAGTGCCCGAGCTGCCTGGTAAGGTGCTCACTCAATACCAAGGAGGATCCTCTTGCTTCAATACTTAAAAGCCGCATCTTGGTTAATGCAGCTTAGTAATGACGAAAGAGAATGTACGTGCTGGATTCTGAAGCAAAACACATTCTCCAGATTTGAACTCAGCAGGTTAACAAGCACATGTGGGAGGAGAACAATTGACTGCTTCTCAGTTCAAAACCACGAATCATGATGCAGGTTTCAATTGAAACGACCATGACTTCCCCAAGGCCCCCACAAATGCGGCCTGATCCACTGAGTTCTTCCAAAAGATTGGTCATTGAATGCGATTGGTAGCTGATTTGGTCTGTTAGACTTCAGTTCCAGAATGTATTTCTAAGCTCCATCACTGGATTTTGTCCCTGCTACTCTGCTCTTGATTTCATTAGTCCAGACTGACTACAGTTCAATACTGATGGGGTCTCTTCTGTTCTATGTTGTTTTATGGGAGGCACAACATTGTGGGCCGAAGAGCCTGTACTGTGCTGTACTGTTCGTTGTTCTATGTCTCACACTGTCAGAAGTGGATGTTTAGAAATAGTGCTATCATGCTCCTGTCTGCTCCTTCAAACAGATGTAGAAAATCACATTCATTAATTCGAAGAATTGAGGAGTTATCCTTGGTGCCCCAATCAATCCTTCTGTTCAACCTTCAACACAAATACAAATTCTTTCTTTATTGACATATTTCTGTGACATATTTCCCATAAAAAGATGCTGGAAGATCTCAGTGGGTCAGGCAGTATCTGTGGAGGGAAATGGACAGTTGATGTTTCAGGTCAAGTCCTTTCATCTGGAACCTATATAAGAAACAGGACTGCGATGGTCCTGTTCTAGCCCCACTAAACTTATCTCTTCATACCTCCATCTTGACAAAAGTATTGGGCATTTCTCTGTATGCTGTTCTCTTTCATATGCCCATTAACTCCACCTTGATCCTTCAATGTCGCATCTCCATTTGAAGCTATTTACAATGGTCAATTAACTCAACAAGTTCCACTGCACATCTCTGCAATGTGGGAGGAAACAGAAACATTTGGAAGAAATCCATGCCGTCATAGGAAGAGAATGTAACCTCCCCATAGACAGCACTCGAGGTGTGGTTCCAACTTATGTTGCATGACTGAGAGATTGCTGAGGTACCTACAGTGCTCTACAACCCTTAAGTAGATTCATTGTGTTAAGCAGCATGGAAATAGGGCTTTTGGTTCAGCTCATATATGCCAACCAGGTTACTACCTGGGGTAGTCTTGCTTCCCTGTGTTTGGCCCATAATGGAGAAATTCTTGTTTGATGTATTTAAGTACAGGATATAATTAAATGACAATAAGCTTGACGACTTGACATCTCCTAACTTGTATCTGCCTAAATGTCTTTACCATATTGTTATTGCAACATCCTCAGTTTGGAACTTACTCTGGGGTCGCTGTCCATTCACTGGGATGGCACAGTAGTACGGCTTGTCCAGCCTCTGCCTCCGAACTCCAGTGACACTGGTCCAACCTTGACCTCTTGGGCTGTCCGTATGGAACTTCCACCTTCTCCCGGAGACTGCATGGATTTGTTCCCCACGTCACAAATTGAAGAGGTTAGTGAACAACAGTTAATTATCCCTAATGTGGAATCTTTCGGAGCTGATAGGAAGATGGAGAGAATAAAGTAATGGGATTAGTGTAGGATTAGGGTGAGCTGGTGGTTGATGGTCCATATTGATGTGCTGGACTGACGGGCTTGTTTTCATGCTGTATCTTCCTATTACTGAATATCAAATACTTTGCAATATAAGCTTTCTAGAAATGGATTCCTTGTTTGCTTTGACATTTGCCGGCCTCTTTAGTTTCTGGGAATGAAACTGATTCTCAGTGGGAGTTTTTATCCTGGCTGCTCCAATTCCATTTGACTTCATTGAAAGTTGAGGTAGAGCTGCTGGATTTTGCAAAGGGGAGAGCAGACAAGGGAAAACAAGGGTACAAGAGGGAGCAAAGGATGCAATGAAGAGAGTTCTGTGGACTAATGTGATGGGACCAGCACTCAATGTTGAGGGCCCTGGGGCCAATGCATTCTCCCAATGGAAATGGAACCCAGGTTTGTGCTCCACCTCACCCCATCCAATGTAGGTACTCACAGTTTCCCAGACAATGAATAACTATCCTGTGTTAACTGCAGCAAGGTCTCACAGTGCTGTTCGATGACAAGGTAATTGGCAAAGTAATGCTTTAGGAGTGAAACATACTGGCCAGTATGCTGTGGTGGGGGTGAGATGGGGGTAGTGGGGTATAACACCATTGCTTTCTAAAGTAGTGTCCTTATATGGAAAAGAAACTAGTCCTTGATTTAACATCACAATCAAAATGCAGAATACCTGACAGTGTGACAGTTCCTCCGCACAACCTAGGCTTCAATGCATCAGTTTTAGGCAATACAAATTGAATCCATAACCCTCCGAACCATAGGCCATGGTAACACCTGCAGAGGTAACATATGAACCTTCTTTGTTGGCTACATATCGCTCAGCCCTTTGCCTGTCACAGGGTCAATGGATGTTATGCTGCTGAGTGTTCTTGACACTGGCATTTTTCCCACTCTTGCCTTCGAGTTGCATTGGCCTGCCCTGCATCATGTTGTTCAGACAGCCAGCTACGGCTTCACCCTACAACTTGAACAACAGCTGCTCCTGCTTTGCCAAGCTCCCAACAGGAAGCCTGTCTGCTGGACACACTTCAACCCATAGAACTAGTTGGAGTCCTTCATGCCCATACCTTTGTTCATGGACTTGTTACAATCAGTGGCAGTCCATTTCCTGGTCCACGTTTGCCTGGTTGCTCACTCCCCACCCTCCGTCACAACTTTTCCTTTTGTTCGTCAGAAAGTTACAGAATGCAGAGTTAGCATTCTCTCCCTCTGACACCAGAACATTATTGCCACAGCAGTATTGTAAAAATCAACTCATCTGGACCTAATAGCATCTGAATGGTCTCCTGGTAACCCCTCCTGGGAAGCTTCATATGGCCTGTATTTGTAAACATTGAGAAAGGATGAAGGGAGGGGGTTGTCATTGGTGAAGAAGCCTCTTGTTTGAAATCTTGCTGCACACTACAAGCTGGACAAGTGTGTTTGCCAACATGCCATATGGGAGCCATAGCACAGACTTTAATTTCTTTTCTCTCCGAAAATAATTAAATCTTGATGGCACAGTTCAAATGATTCATTTAAATTCAAAAGTGTTACAGAGCCAGATTTGTGCATGTGTGTGTGTGTGTGTGTGTGTGTGTGTGTGTGTGTGTGTGTGTGTATGTGTGTGTGTGTGTGTGTATGTGTGTGTGTGTGTGTGTGTGTGTGTGTGTGTGTGTGTATGTGTGTGTGTGTGTGTGTGTGTGTGTGTGTGTGTGTGTGTGTGTGTGTCTGCGCGCGTGCTTGCCAAATACACCAGACAGTAACATCTCAGCAGAAGTTAAAACCACTTTGCAACAGTGATCAGTGTGCGTAACCATGGTACTAATTTGATCATAATATAGTCATCTCTGAAGATTACAGCTATTCAATTAAATATTCTAATTAACCTGAAGTATTAGGCAAATGATACTAATTACAAATATTCTCCTGAGAGTCGCAGCAATGAAAAGCCCGCTTGCAACCGATAATTCCAGCCAATGTTCGTTGCACAATGTCCTGTGTCATAGTCTTGTGGAATATTAAAATGCAGTTAATTTGCGTAAACCTCATTTGTTTAATGACATTAGCATTTTGCTTGAAATTGTTATAAACATGTACATTCTCGTTTCCAACCAAAATTTAAAATGAGTACACTCTTGGGGTAACTGAGCAGTTCCGTTTACGGATCTGGCACTTTACTCAGTGAGTGGAACAGTTTAGCTTAACTTTGGACCATTAAACATATTGAAATTGTTTAAGATAGCTTATAATTTGTCTCCACCAATAAGAGAGGAAGAGCATGGCTAAAATTTTATTACGCGACACTTTTTTTAATCAGTACCCAGAGAGCTGGCAGTCTCAATGGTGAACTTTCATCGCAGTTTAGAAAATAATCAAATCTTTTAAACTCAAAGTGCAGGGAATTACTTTTTTTCCCTCTTGCATGCTGCTTCTCATTTAACCCTGCTCAGTCTAAGCAGATCCAACTGTCTCTTGAACCTGAAGATGACATATATTGACCACCGGAGTTTCTGCTCCTATGAATTCGGCAAACGAGAAGTGTCAATGCTACACAGAGGTCCAAATACAGAAATCAAGAAGCATGCTACTTCTTAAGGATGTGCCTCAAGCTGTGTTAAGGGAGGCTTACACCATCATCTGCGTGTAGAAGGATGGTGGAGGAGGATGGCCAAGGGCTCAAGGGGCAGGAACTCTTCTTGTTTTGTAACATGAAGACTACTCTGATCAATCAACTGTGTGGATTTGGCATCTCATCAAAAACTTTGACAAACTCCTATGGGTGCACTGTGGAGAGTATCCTAACTGGTGTGGAAACACCAATACTCAGCAACAGAGGAGTCTACAGAAAGTTGTGGATACAGACCAGTCCACGACAGGCAACACTCTCACCACTGAGTACACTTACATGGACTGGGGCCAAAGAAAGCAGAGACCAAGCACCCTCACCATTCAGGTCATGTTGTCGTCTCACTACTACAATTGGGTAGGCAGTACAGAAGCCTTAGGTCACACACCACCAGGTTCAGGAAGAGTTATTACACTACAACCATCAGTCTTCAGAATCAGCATGTACAACTTCACTCTCCACAATTCTGAGCTGATTTTACACTGTATATGCTCTCTTTCAAGGACTCTTTACAACTCATATTGTCAGTATTACTTTTTTATTTACATAACTTGTCTCCTGCAAATTAATTGTTTGTCAGTATTTATGTATAGGTTTTGTTTGTAAATTGCATTGTATTTCTTTATTTTCCTGTAAATAATGGCACCATTAAGTGGCAACATTTTGCATATAGCTCTGATGGGAATCATCAAATATTTCTATTTAGGATGACTACAGCTGAAATCCACAGTCACAACCATGGGTACTTCAGTAAGAAACATCATTTTAAGGCACTTAAAAAAAATCTATTGATACTCAAAGTCAATGAACCTCAGATGGCAGACTCGGGTCAAGAGTGCACTTCCCCTTTAAAAAATGCTTTGCTGGTACACTTGAAACACAGAGGCCTTAGACTCCTACTCCTGACTATCCTGCTGGAAAATAAAATTGAAGACCTCAGAGCAAGATTGCTGGACCAGAAGGGCGTCTGGGACTGCTGTGAACTCAGCTTTATGGAAATATAGCTCACACTGGCAATTTTCGGCACAGCTCTGCAGCCCAATAGCTTCACCATTCTCTGCAAAGACAGGACACCTCAGTCTTTTAAAGGCACAGTATGCTTTATGGTTAAGTCATCGTGGTGCTCAAATGTGGCAGTACTGTTTCAGGCCTGCACACCCGATCTGGTCAGATGTCATCCATTTTATCTGCTGAGGGTGTTTTCCACCATTATCCTGGTAGTGGTGTATATTGCACCTCAAGCAAACATCAGGCAGACACTGGAGGAGCTGAGTGATCAGCAGGCATGAAACTACACACCCTGATGATGCCTTCCCTATCATTGTGGGAGATTTCAACCAGGCCAGCTGAAGACATCTCTGAACAACTACCCACCAACCTGTCACCTGTGGAACCCGACCACCATTATACTACCATCAAAAACACTTACCGTGCCATTCCATGCCCACAGTTTGGAAAAACCAATCATCTGGCTATACTTCTGCTCCCAGTGTATAGGCAGAGACTAAAGACTGTCGCACCAGTGGTACAGTTAAGAGAAGTGCTTGAGCACCTACAGGACACCTTTGAGTCGATGGACTGGGCAATATTCAGGGATCCATCTCCAAGTCCAAATGAATAGGTCACAGTTGTCATTGATTTCATCAAGACTTGTGTGACTGTGCGTGTGTCTTTGAGAACATCCCAGACCTACCCAAAGCAGAAGCCGTGGATGAAGCAAGAGATTTGCAGTTTGCTGAGAGCTGGATCTGCGAAACTCAAGGCTGGTAGTCCAGAATTCACAAGAAGTCTAGGTATGACCTACAGGAAGCTACTTTAAGGATGAAATAAAAATTCCAATCGAGGTTAGAGATGAAATCAAATGCATGTTAGCTTTGGCAGGGTTTACAGGCCATTATTTCCTACAAATCAAAACCTAACTCCATGTAGGCTTTGATGTTTCACTTCCAGATGAGCTCAATACCTCTTACGCATGCTTTGAAAGGGAAAATAAAACTACACCCGTGCAAATCCCAACAGCATCTGGTGACCTGTGCTCTCCGTCTCGGAGTCTGACATCAGAGAATCTTTCAATAGAGTAAACCCTCACAAGGCATCAGGCCCTGATGCCTTGGAAGGGCTCTGAAAACCTGTGTCATTCAACTGGCAGGAGAGTGTGAGGACATCTGCAATCTCTCGGCACTGTAGTCCGGGGTTCCCAACTGCTTCAAAAAGGCGCCAATCAAAACAGTGCCCAAGAAAAACAGGGTGAGTTGCCTCAATGACCATCACCCAGTGGCACTCACATATACTGTGATTATGTTGACTGCTCCTTTCAACGGATGCTGCCCGACCTGCTGAGTTCATCCAGCTTTTTTGTATGTCTCGATTTGACCACAGCATCCGCAGTGTACTTTGTGTTTACTGTGATGAAGTGTGTTGTGAGGTTGGTTATGGACAGAATCATCTCCTGCCTATGCAAGGAGCTGGACCTGCTGTAATTTGCCAGTTGCCACAGTAGGTCCACAGTGGATATAATCTTACTGGCTCGCCACTCGGCATCAGATTACCTGGGCAATCGTAATGACCACTGTATGCCAGGCTGCAGTTTGTTGACCACAGCACAGCATTCAACATAATCATACCCTCAGCTCTGATCAACAAGCTCCAAAACCTGAGCCTCTGTACCTCTCTCTGCAACTGTATCTTTGACTTCCTTAATGGGAGAGCACAGACTGGGCGGATCGGAAACATCATTCCATCCTCGCCAACAATCAACACTGGTGCTCCTGAAGGATCCATGCTTATCCCACTGCTCTACTTTTCCTACACCCATGATTGTGTAGCTCTAACATCGTCTATAAATTTGCTGATGCCACAACAATCGTTGGCAGAATTTCAGGTGAAGACAAGGTGGCCTATAGAAACGAGAGAGATCAGTTGGTTCAGTGATGTTGCAGCAAGAAACTTGTACTCAATGTCAATAAGACCAAGGAATTGGCTGTAGTCTTCTGGAAGGGGAAGTCAAGGGAACACACGCCGATCCTCATCGAGGGATCAGAAGTAAACAGGGTGAGCAGTTTCAAAGCCCTGGGTGTCAAAAACTACATGGCAGGTCAGGAAGCATCTGTGGTGGCAGAGATTGTTTAAGCACTGCATCAGGGAAGTGCAGACACCTTGATGTAGGTTCTCATCTGAGGACTTGAAAAGCCTCCGTAGATGCTGCCTGACCTGCTGTCCCTCCAGCATTTTTCTTCCAGATTCTGGCATCTCCACTCTCTTGAATCTCAGCACAGTCTAATTCCAAAATAAACTCTGGAAGGAATGTAGTAACACATGGCATCAACTAGCAACCTGACCCCATCGAGAGTGTGTAAGTGTATCACATGAGGTTGTACATAACTGAGTTAGACTCTACAAAAATAAACATACAATACCAATTGTTTATTGATGAAATGAAGAGCATAATGTGACTATTTTGTTTTATGGGAAGTTGTTGAGTTGCCTGTGTTAGCCTCTGAAGTTTTTGCAGCCTGAAAAGTGAATTGTTTTAAATGCAGCCAGAACTCACAAAGAGCAATGCAGCGAATGGTTAATTAAGTTTTCTCTTTGTGGGGCTCGGCAAGGGATGCTTTCCTTAAAGTACTGTGAATGTTACTGAAAGGTACTAGTTTAAAATTCATTTTTCAGAGATACAGTGAGGTAAAAATTAATTCTACATACACTTATTAATTCCCACTTTGCTCTAATTTGGTTAACTGACAGAACACAGAATTTCTCAAGTTTTAAGCATCAGCATTTTGATCTGTTTTTGTATACCTGCACGTGTATGAACAGAAGTTTACTTAAGACATTTTTTAAATGGGGTTGGCCAGAGTGAAAAAGGTCAGCTTGACCAGAAACGGGAGAGGAAAGTGTAATGTTGGTATAAAACCAGTTTGACAATGTTGGGAGATTAATTAAATATCTGATTCTTTTCACATGCTAATGTTGGTAAAGGTTTATTCAAGGCACTGAGCAATAGCAATTCAGTTACTTCACACTAGTAACAAAAGCTCCAATTGCATTTTCATTTCAAATACAGTTTGAGAATTATACTTTGAAATAGGATGTGTTTTATCTCTTCACTAATTTCAACAAATTATGTCCAGGTCTTTGAAATATCACAATCCGTGACCCTGTTCTTTTGAATATGTTGCAGGTGGATTAGTGTGGGTACAGATTGAGAAGATTGTCAATATAATTCTCACTTCCTTCTCTCCCACTACCCAGGTCACCAAACATCATGAGCACCAACTTATTGGAGGACCTCAGCATCTGTCCAAGAAAATAATTGTTGATTTTTTGTGTGCTTCTTTGGGTAGGGCTTTTTGCATTCACTTCTCAAAAGATGTGGTCTCCTCAGATCTGCTGAGGGATTTGTAGAAAGCCTTCATGCATTTCTCAACCATGATCTAACCTTCCAACTTCTTTTCACCTTAATTCTCTGCTCCCAAATTGATCTTCTCTCCTACCTGTTAAACAGGCTTGAGGAACAACATGGACACAAGAGATTTCCCAGATGCTGAAGGTCTGGAGTACTTCCAATGTATAAAGAAAGTGGAGGCAAAAATTGGCAGGTAATATGTGAGGAGGGTAATATGCAGATAAGAGAAGAGTGTAGTGGCAACGTTGCCAGAAGCTGGGAGGGGATAGGTGGAAGTGAAGAACAACTGAAGATAATGGAATTTAATAGGAGAGGAAGGCATTCCATGATCTCATTTTCCCTCATTCCTCTCCTCGTCGCACCCCCCCCCCCCCCCCCCGCTGCCACCTCTGCCACCTGGAGCCATCTATCACCTGCCAACTCTTGCTTGAGCTCTTTTTCTACTGGCCATCTTCCCTATGTTCTTTCAGTACAGATGACGGATTTTGACGCAAAATGTCAGCTGTTCATTTCCCTTCAGAGATTCTGTCTGACTCCTCTGAGCTCCTCCAGCGCTTTGTGTGTTGCCAAAGATCTCATCCGAGTCTTTCATGAAATTGCAGAGGAGGTATCAAAAACAAAATTAAGGAAACTTCGCAGATGCATAAGAGGAGTTAAAGAGCTCCTGAATGCAGGGATAGATTGGTCGTGTACAGGAAAAATAAATTAGGTCATCTGCTTAATTGTTTGCACAACACAACGGCCAAATGTCCTGTTCATGTGCTGGACTATTCTATGTTCCGAATGAAGGAATTCTGAAATATAACAGAAACTACAGGAAATACTCAGCAGCTCAGATGGCATCAGTGCAAAAAAAACCCATGAAAGTGTAGATTGTAAGTTGATATCCTTAGTCAATTCTAATACAAACTGATTCGAAGGATGGTAAAAACAATCTGCTGGAGGAACCCTGGGTTAGCAGCATTTGTGGGATGAAAGTAATTGCTGGATAGACAGGTTATCTGGCCTTATCTGAATTACCAATTTCGGGTCATTCATGAAAGGTGGAAAAGGTACTTTTTCCCTTCAGAAGGTATGAAGGTGGCTTCCAGTCACAGTCCCACAATGTTTCTTTCACCAGTGTAGTCAAACTGCCAGAACATTTGTGTTGGAAGTCCGTACAGATGTGGCTCATCACACTTGGGTTCAAGCCTAAATGTTTACCAGCTTGAACAGCCCTGCTGCTTTAACATTTGTTTAATTTTCAAACAATCAAAAATTCAAAATCTCATTATTACCCAGCAGCATATGCTAGCCTCATCAAAATGCTTCCCATATTTAGTTAAATGAGTGCGGCAGTGTGTTCCTTGATGATCTCCTGTTTACACACAAACCATGCCATTTATTTGCTTTAGTGTAAGTGATGGCAATAGCAGCGCTGCATCAGAATTCATTCTGGGTTGCAGGAGATAACTGGCTGACAACTGAAAGAATTTGAAATAGTGAGACCTCTTCTTTCCACTGCCAGAGTGAGAACAATTCACCCTCAATCAGGTAGAATTCTGTCAGTGCTGTACACTCCCCCAATTTCCATTCCACTCAGGTAAATATGAGAAATACGTCTGACAAAGTTGCCCCGCAGGTCCTCTTTAAATCTTTCCTCCGTCATCATAAATCCATACTGAATAAGATTTACTTAACACAAAACATCGAAAGTGGAGCTTAAAACACAGAACAATAATGCACAGGAATAGGCCGTTCGGCCCACCATGTCTGTGTTGACCAATCTAAACGAATCCTCTCCATCTCTCCATAGTTTATATCTCTCTGCTCCCTGCCTGTTCGTGTTTTTGTCTAAATGGCTCTTAAACATTGTAATTGTATTTGCTTTCACCGCCACCCTTGGCAGAGTGTTCCACGTGCCTCCTTTTCCCAGTATATTAAATTTGTCTTGCAGATTCCCCCTCTCAGCTTAAATCTATCTCCTCAAGGCGAAGTTTAGAGGGGATAATGGTGCCTAACGGCAACTCCTTCGCTTGCATCTTCGGAAACCGTTCTATTTCCACCTTTAATATCTTTATTTTTCCTTTTCAGGGTTCTTTTGAAGACCCTGACCTGGAGTTACACGCGGGCTTCGGTTCTTTGTGGGAATGGAACCCATTCTCAGGGTTCCACGACTGGCCGTTATTCGACATGCCAAGGCTTTGGCCTGAGAGTTTGGATCGTGTTTGGAAGCCTAAGATCTCGGGGCTCTGGAGACAGGTGGATCGAGGGTCGGTGTCATGGCAGGAGACTCGTGTGTCATCGGGGAGGCCGGAAAATCTTTCGCTGTGGGCCGGAAGACCCGAGGTCCTTGCAATCTTCGGACACAGAGTTGAAAAAGATGACAAAATGGACTTTTACTATCGTAAGCCAGTGGGTTGTTGTTATGTCTCCTACTCGCTGTGAAAATGGGGGACACTTGCCTCTCCCTTGCCAGGGAGAGAGAGAGATTTGTCAAACGTCGGATGAAATGCAAAGCCTTTGGGGTAATTTTGGCGTGTGTCTTTGCTCTTGTTTAGCACACGTATGGGCTCGGTGTTGGTACCAATGCGCTTCTTTTTGCCGGTGGGGGGGAGGGGGAACTGTTGTTTGCCGCTGCTTACGCGTGGGAGGGGGGATATGGGGGAGTTCTTCGTGGTTCTCACGTTTAACTGTTGTTCATTCTTTGGGGCATTTCTCCGTTTTTGTGGATGTTTTGTGAAGAAAAAGCATTTCAGGATGTATATTGTACACATTTCTCTGACATTAAATTCGACCTTTGAACTTTTGAAGTATCTGTCATTTCCACCTGGGCAAAGAGACTCAGACTATCTGACTTGTCTATGCCTTTCATGATTTTATATATTTTTATCGGATCACCCTCAGCCTCTGACGCTCCAGAGAAAACAATCCAAGTTTATTCAGCCTCTAATTACAGTGAATACTCTCGAATCTAGGAAACATCATGGCAAATTTCTTCTGCATCCTCTCCAAGGCTTTCACATCCTTCCTGTAATGTAGTGACCAGAACTGCACACTGTACTTGAAATGCGGCCTAACCAAATTTTTAGACTGTCCAACTTCTATACTTAGTGCTCTGACCAATGAAGCCAAGCATATGGTATACTTTCTTTATGGCCCTCTCTTTATGTCGTATGAGGATAGGCTGATCCAGCTAGGGCTTTTCTTTTTGGAGTGAAGGGTGATGAGAGGTGACCTGATAGTGATGTACAAGATGATAAAAGACATAAATAGAGTGGCAGCCAGAAGTATTTTCCAAGAGTGGAAATGGCTAATATGAGGGGGCATAGTTTTAAAGCGACTGGAGTAAGTTTTTTTACACAGAGTGGTGAGTGTGTGGAATGTTTTGTCAGGGTGGGAGAGGCAGATGTCTTAGGGGCGCATAAGAAACTCTTAGATAGACACGCGTATGATAGAAAAATGAAGGGCTATTTAAGAGGGAAGGTTTAGATTGATCTTAGAGTAGGTATAAAGTTCAGCACAACATTGTGGGCTAAAGGGTCTATGTTATGCTGTATTGTTTAATGTTCTATGTTTGATGTTGTATATTCTACCTGCTTACATTGTCATTTTCTCGGAGCTATGAACTTACATGCCAAGATCTTCTGTATAATATTTCCCCTAAGGTTCCTGTCATTTACTGTGCATGTTCCTCTTACGTTTGACATCCCAAAGTGCAAAACATTAGACTTCTCTGGATGAAGCTTCATCTACCATTTCTTTGCTTATATTTCCAATTGATCTATTTCCTGATGCACCCTTTGCCAACCCCAGGGATTCCACAATCTTGGGATAAGGGATTACAATGTAGGAGTGATATGAGGAAAAATGTCTACACTCCAGATGCTTGCAAATATTTGTAATTTTTTGCTTCAGAGGGCTGCAGATGTTGTGTCACTGAGTGTATTCTAACTTGTGATTGATACTTTTATGGACCAATGAGAACAAAAGGAAGGAGGAGTAGGAGGCCCCCCTTGGTGATTGGCGTGACAGGCGAGAGGGACTGACTGCTGTGGTGATCCCAACGCTCTCTCTTCAAAGTCTTTACCATTGACCTGGCTTTGATCTATTCTGATGTTACCTTCCATGGCAAGGTATAAACACAAGAGATTCGGCAGATGTTGGAAATCCAGAGCAATGCGCACAGTCCTGATGAAGGGTCTCGGCCTGAAAAACTGACTGTTTATGCTCAGTTCCATCGATGCTGAGCTCCTCCAGCAATGCGTGCATGTGGCTTTCCAGGGCAAGGTGTTAGGCTGAGCCCGTTAACATTCCTGTGTTAGCTGCACAATGTGGCTGCATGCTAAGTACTTGGTATTCCCCCTGAATAACTTCTGTGCCCTGCCTAACATGGTGAATGAAATGAAAGAAACACAAAATGTGAGACAACGAATCATTGGGATTCACAGTGGGTGACCAAACCACAGATGTAACAAAAGATAATCTGGAACAATATTAGCTTTGCAAAATTGCAGCAGCTACCAAAGCTGCTGGTGCCATCTGTACCCACTCAAGCTGCGGGACAGATGTCCCATCAAAGCCCTATCACTTCACATTTTAAGTTTTTTTTAAGATAATTTTCATTGTGATTTTGCACACCCTTATCTGTTTCAGTCCTCAAATAACTGAAGAACTGAAGTCTCATCAAGTGAAGCAAGATCAAACAACTTACATGTGTGTGCTGCCCAGGTAACATTTTCCATGCGGACACATGGGACTGCAGGTGCTGGAACCTGGATCAAAAATATTTATTACATAGTGATATAAGCATTGAATTCACAAACCTCTGGCGAGTATTCCTGCTCTGTCCCTTTCTCCTCATTCTCTCCCACTGGCTCCCATCAACCTAGCTCTTTCCCCGACTCCACCCTCTCCGTCTGTTCAGCATCCACACACTCCTCCAGCTGGCTCCCTTGCCCATCATCTTTCTTTTTTTCCCTCGCTTCATCTTCTTGTGCTATCAGATTTAATCATCTAGTGACTTCTGCCTGTCACCTTCCAGCTTCGGACGTCATTCCCTCCTTCTGTCCTCCCTCATCGCCTAACAGAGACCCTCACCCATTTTGCTCCACCCTTTCCCCTCACTTCTTTACACAGGCTACTTTGCGTCTAGTTTTTTTGTTGCAGATGAAAGGTCTCAACCCAAAACGTTCACTGCCCTTTCCCCCCCCAGAAATGTTGTCTCACCCGGAGCTCCTCCAGCAATATGCGTGCTGGAACATGGTAAAAAATGAAATGGAGAAGGAGGAGGGAGAGGAAAATGTGCATTTAAATACACACTGACATCACAATGTTCATCACCACAGTTAATGGTACACCAGATGCTTCTTGAACTGCTTGTACTGCAGATGATGCTGGTCAGGGTGGCATTCACAGCCCATTCCTACGTAGCCTAGGAAGAGTCATCATGCTGCGAAGGAAATCTCAGGCTGTGTAAAACTCGGAATTCCTGGGGTTGGTTCGTGTGGATCAAAGAGAATGTTGTTTCTTTCATGGCACACAGATGCTGCTGTTGAGGCCAGCATTTATTGCTCATCTGGGTAACCCTTGAGCAGATGGTGGTGGGCACTTTGCTCTTGAGAAGCTCACTTTCCACTCTCAAGCCTCCTGTTGCGCAGCCAAATGCAGAACTTGAGGAATTTGATGCAGCAATGTTGGCAATCGTGCTTGACTGACTATGACCATGTAACAGTCACTGCTGCTGCCTCACAAATCCAGGAAGCTGCTTTTCATCCTGAGCTTGGGCGTGGAGCTTATGGGCTTTATTTCGTGACTGCATGGGTTCCATGCATATGCTGGAAGGTCAAACAGCAAATGTAAGTTACACCTCAATGTAAGCTAGTGGTCAAAAGAGTTGAAGGGAGAGAATAAGTTGAAAGGGTAGGGGTGAAAATAAAGGTGACAGAGAATGGGATTCTTAGTACTACTAACCTGGGAGCTGACATGCTTACAATGGAACAAATGGTCTCCTGTGTTATGTTAATTTCCAAAAGAATACTGGAAATCCGACTGCTGGTAACCTGGATTTTGGGACAGTTTGTAACGTGGAGGTGTTGGTATTCCTGGGAATCTGCTTCCTTGACAATTTAGCTGACAGGGAGTCATGGGCCTCCGAGCTCCTGTTGAGGAAACTCTGGTGTCGCATGGGTATTGGAGTCTCAGAGAAGGAAGGTTCGGTTGTGAGTGGAACTTTTCAGCCCAGTAGTGATGGGAACAAATGCCAATGGAGAACATGAGCTGCTAGTTGAGGGACTGTAGTGCCTTAGGTGCCAGAACTTGTCCTACTCCAACCATGTAAGAAAGCACATCGCTGCTTCTACTTCCTCAGAAGGCTCAGGAAATAATGGATCTCCCCAGTGACCCACAACGGTTTTTATAGATGAGATACATACCGCACACATCACAGCTTGGTATGGCAACTGCTCTGCCCAAGGATGTGTAAGACTGCAGAGCTGTTGATACAGCCCAGTACATTACAAAAAACACCCCTTCCCCGCCTTCATGAACTCTGTCCGCAAGCATAATCAATAAATGCATCCAGCCCTGTGTCATTCTCGTCTCACCCCTTCAACTGGGCAGAAGATACAAAAGCTTGAAAGCATGTACCACAACTATCGTTGCTATCCTGCTGTAAACAAACTCCTGAACAGACTTTTTCCACAATAAAGATCACGATCTCCAGATCTGCCCTGTCATGTCCCTGCTCCTTATTGTCTGCCTGCACTGCACGTCCTCTGTGACTAAAACTGTAATTTCTACTGCAGTCCGTTACTGATTTTCCCTTTGTACTGCCTCAATATACTTACGTTTTGAAAAGATCTGTATGAAAAACATGCAAACAAAGTTTACCACTATACCTTGTTACTTGTGACGTTAAACCATAAGACATAGGAGCTGAATAAGGCCATTTGGTCCATTGAGTCTGCTTCGCCATTCATTCATGGCTGATCCTTTCATCCCCTTCTGAGCCCCATTCCCAGACCTTCTCCCTGTAACTTTTAATGCCATGGCCTATCAAGCTCTGCCTTAAATACACCCAATGACCTGACCTCCACAGCTGCCCGTGGTAATGAATTCCAGAAATTCACCACCCTCTGGCTAAAGAAATTTCACTGCATATCTGTTTTAAATGGGCACCCCTCTATCCTGAGGCTGTGACCCCTTGTCCCAGACTCCCCCATCATGGGAAGCATCCTTTCCACATCTTCTCTTTCTAGGCCTTTCAACTTTCGAAAGGTTTCAATCAGATCCCCACTCACCCTTCTGAATTCCAATGAGTACAGATGCTGAGCTATCAAACATTCCTCCTATGATAACTCTTTAATTTCCTGAGTCATCCTTGTGAACCATCCCTGAACTCTCTTCAATGCCAGCACAACTTATCTAAGATGAGGGGCCTAAAACTGTTCACGATACTCAAGTTGAGGCCTCACCAGTGCCTTATAAAGCCTCAGCATCACATCTTTGCTCTTGTATTCCAGACCACTTGAAATGAATGCTGACATGGCATTTGCCTTCCTCATCATGGACACAACCTACAAGTTAACCTTTAGGGTGTTCTGCAAGTCCCAAGTCCCTCTGTATCTCAGATTCCTGAATTTTCTCCCTGTTTAGAAAACAGTCCGCACATTTATTTCTACTACCAAAGTGTATGACCATGCATTTTCCAACATTGTATTTCATTTGCCCACTTTCTCGCCCATTCTCCTAATCTGTCTAAATCCTTCTGCAGCCTACCTGTTTCCTCAACACTACCTGTCCCTCCACCAATCTTCATATCACCTGCAAACCTGGCAACAAAGCCAACTATTCTATCATCTAAATCATTTATATACAGCATAAAAAGAAATGGTCCCAACACTGACCCTGGCGGAGCACCATTAGTCACTGGCCCCCAACCAGCAAAGGATCCTTTTATTCCCACTGGCTGCCTTCTTCCAACCAGCTGATACTCTAACCATGCCAGTAACTTTCTTGTAATACTCTTAACTTGGAAAGCAGATTCATGCGTGGCACCTTGCCAAAGGCCTTCTGAAAGTCCAAATGTACAACATCCACTGCATCCCTTTATCTATCCTAAACTAATACGCCAATTATCAATGAAGGTGGGAGTGGATCAGAGAACTGCCTCAGTCTCTTCCTCCTCCATAACCTCTTTATGCTAGGTATCAATGTGTTCTTGCTCTGTGGAAAGTCATGGAAAACCATCAGTAGGTTGGGCAGCCTCTGTGGAGGAGGAGGAAGGATTTGTCTTTATTTTAGGTCAAAACCCTGCATCAAGGGAGTTTTACATTAAACTTGGCATGAAAATCTTCAAGATTGGTTAGAGCTCATCCTATCTGGTTACTGTTTCAAAACTTGAGTCTCTGCCTGCTCCTGATGGGCAAAACTTGTTTCTGTGCTCAATCCAGAAATGCGCATGTGTCATTATTCAGGCTGAAGCTCCCGCTGGAGCATTTACTGTCTGAGTTAGGGCATCTCTAGTCAGAGATTAAACTGAGGTCTTTCGTGCAGGGGATCAGGGGACATCCCAGTGTTGTAGCCAAGATATATCCAGTCAACAATATAAACAGCAGATTATCCGGTTATTATCGTATTGTTGCACAGGGGAGCTCATTCCCTGTGAGTTGGCTGTTGTGCATTTTCCACATTACCACAGTGAGTAACTACACTTCAGCATTGTTCATTGGATGTAGGGTGCTTTGGAATGTCCTCGGGTCATGAGAGGTGTTATATAAAAGCATGCCGTTCTTTTGTTTTCTTCTGTTTATATTACTCTCTGTTCAACAGACTAGATGGCTGCTAATTAAATCTGATGAGCAGCCTAAATCGGAAAGTTGCCAAGGCAAAGGGTGCGAGAAGTTCACTGAGACACATTGCTTATTATGTGCAGTCTTTCAGGCAATAGCACCAACATCAACATTTTAATCGCCTTTTGTCTGGGCCTAATTTATTAAAAATGTGTACCGTTTTCTTTAAACCTCTGGCATTTAAAGGGGATCTTTTCTTTTCATTGGAATGCCACAGGTCAAATATTCCCAAAAGATAACCATTGGGTATAGGATTCCCTGCATCCAGTTAGAAATGAGTTATCAATATACGTAATTAACACACAATTATCATTTGCTCCTCAGCTTTGTCAATGACTTAAAGTGTAATTGTAGTCAATAAATGCAAGACAATCAGTTCCTGATATTAAGAGATGTAAAATATGAATAATTTATATCATATGTCATAAAAGTATAAGTGGCTCCAAGACAGTTATCTACCCTTGGGAACTTAGCTTCAGATTGATCTTTGGAGCCTCTGAACCTTTCAATCAGGTCAATGATCTCTCTACACTCACATATCAATTACTATCATATTATCCTTAATTAAAGCAATTGAGTACTCCCCGTTACAAATAGTGGATGTGCAAATGAAGCTTTCTCCAGTGTTTGCTGTGTTGCTCCCCTTTTTCAAATGGACATCACTTTAATGCAATGACTCAAAAGCGTGCTAGACTTTCTCGTAAGAGTCACTCTCCTGAAAAGATTCCTGTTTAATAGCTTGGATCCCTTTTCCCATGTGGGGGTTATTGGTGGTGGGTGCAGACATCATGTAGATATTTTTTCCCTATGAGCTGAGGCCTTACTAACTCTGACTTAAGATTGCACGAGTGGGGGAGACCTCACTGCAAGCATGATGAAGATTTGTCCAAGTTCATTCGAACTTTGCATGACTAGGCTGTCTGGAGTGGGAACCAATGGGAAGCCATTTTAAAATCAAGCAGATTCTAAGATCAAACATCACAGTGTATCAGCATCTGAAATGAACTGCCAGAGGAAGTGGTTGAGGCAGGGGTAATAACTGTATTTTTAAAGACATTTTGTTAAGTATACAGATAGGGAAGGGTAGAGCACAGGTTCCCAACCTTTATTGTGCCAAGGACCCCTACCATTAAACGAGGAGTCCTTGGACCACAGGTTGGGAACCCATGTGTTAGAGGGATATGAGCCAAACTTGGGAAGTGGAACCAGCTTAGTTTGGCCCCTTGGTTGGTGTGCATGAGTTGGGCCAAAGGGCCTGCTTCCATTCTGTTGAACTCTATGACTTAATAAAACTATGACTCTATCTGGCAAATATAATCTAGAGTAGCCATTATATAATTCATAAACCATTACTTCCTTCCAATCAGTTCCTTCTCCAAATCCCAATATTTTCAAAAAGTTAAGTCTTTCAAGAAAACATTAGACAATAATCTCATCTTTTCCTCAGTTAGTCACAGAGGATGGTGTTGAGGAAATTCAGCCATTTTGCCTCTTTTGGGAATATGTGAACCCTATCTCTACCAATCCACATTGATCCACCTTTGTTCCCCAACTCCTAATAACAAAAAAAACTAACAGACTCTGAATTAATATTTCTAATTGATTTCTGTATCAGATTTCAAACCTTCAATATCCTTTGCGTGAATTTTTTTCTAAAAAGGCAGAAATTCTCAGCAGGACAGGCAGCATCGGTGGAATGAGAAACAATTAATGCCTCAGGTCCCAAATAAAGAGAAAAGCAAGTTAGCTTTCAGTTTCAAAGAAGATGGGAGAGGGATGGGTAGAACAAAGAAATTATCTCTGATATAGTGAAACCAAACTGATTAATGTTGCAAGCAGATGCAGATTGTACTTCTTTGCCTATTTTATGTGTTGATAATAGCAGGGTTATGGGATATGCTTAGTCATTCACCTACATTAATAGAGAGGATAAAAGTTGAAAATAGATCGCTGACAGAAATGATTAATTTTGACACGGACAGAAATAAACAGTGAGCCACCAAAAGTTGCGAGAATCTGATATTTGTTCCTTGTGTCAAAAAAGGTTTCCCAACATTGTTCTAATAACTTTGTTCTAATCTTGAATAGTTCCACATTAAGAAGAAATAGAGTCTAAACATCAAAATTTACCTCATGAGGATTTGCCTAGTGTCTGCCTGTACTGCACTTTCTCTGTAACTGTTACACTTTATTCTGCATTCTATTATTGTTTTCCCCTGTGAACTGTAGGAATGAAATGGTCTGTATGGGTGCATGCAAAATAAATGTTTTACATGTACTTTGGTGCATGTAACAATAATAAACCAATTTACCAATTCACCAATTTCCACTTTTCGGAAACTCTTCTGGATACCTTAGTTTCTGTCCATCTTTCCCTTAATGGATGAGATCTTAAGTAATACAATAGGACACAGACCATTTGGCTAAATTCAACCAAAAGGTAGCCCAATTTGCTTGGATTTCACCCATATCCTTCTAAACCTTTCCTAACCATATCTATATATAGTGAACTTATTTTTTTGGATCTACTCACATTGTACTGCAGATATGTTTCATCTCAATCTAAAGCGCATGGCACTGGATAGTGGCAGGATCTTACTTGACATAATGCTAGCCCATGAGAAGGCCTGAACAAGCATAGTGTCCTTACTTTACAAGACAACAGATATATCAATTATTTGGAGTACCCCTGAATTCAGTAACATTAAAAAAACTATTAATAAAATATAAGTTATAATTTTCAAATCACTAAAAATCAAATCACAAGTATGATTTAAAAAAAAAGTATTAGAGCTAACTCAGTTAAATAGAAAAATATATTCTACTATTTCACCTTGCAGCCATTCCTCTTTATTTGAAAATTCCTGGGGCAGGTTCACCATCCAAGTTCCAATGTAGAGACATAAATGTGTACTGGCTGCTACATCAGAGCCAGCTGGTTTGGGACTAGCACATTTAATCCTAAATTATTGGGAAATGGGCAGTTCTGTTTGGAAATGCTGGCATTTTGATATAAAGAACTCCTGGCATAACGCAGCAAGTTTCAAACTGTATGTTTCAATGGCTTGATTAGATTGCTCCTTGATTTTTCTCTGCAAGCTTCACCCAGGCAGTTAAACCAGGTAAGGTCTCATTTTAAAGAATTTATGCTCAAACACCCTCAAACAGCCCCCAATTCTACTTCCTGTGCACTTATGACTGTGTGGCCAGATTCTTTGCTAAATCCATCTTCACATTTGCAGATGATACCATTATGGTGAGCTATATGTCAAATAACAATGAGTCAGAGTCCACAAACAAGCTGATGTTTGACTTCAGGGAGAGGGCTGTCCATATGCTCATGTCTACATCAACAGTGTTGAAGTTGGGAGCTTCAAGTTCCTAGGTATGAACATCACCAATAGTCTGCCCTGGTACAACCATATGATACCACAGCCAAGAAAGCTCATCAACGCCCCTGCTTCCTCATAAGGTTGATGTTGACTCATTAATTTTTATTGATACTTCGTAGAAAGCATTTAGTCTTGATGCATAACAGCTAGGTTTGGCAACTGCTCTGCAAGCGACAACAAGAAACTGCAGACTGGCATAGACACAGCTCAGCACACTGCTGGAATCAGCCTTCCCGCTATGGACTCTGTCCATACTTTTTGCTGCCTCAGTAAAGTAGCCACCATATTCAAAATCCATCCACCGGGACACATTCTCTTCTCCCCTTTCCCATTGGGCAGAAAATACAAAAGCCTGAAGACCCATACCTGTGACGATTTAATCTGTATAAATAGTAGCAAGATATCTTCACTGTGTCTTAGTACATATGACACTAATAAACCAATACCAAGCAAAACACCCTTTTCCAAACCCCTCATCACCTTTCCAAACCAAGACTAACACATTCTTCCAGAGAAATGCCCAGAACTAAATGTTGCATTTTAAATAAAATCAGGAATTTGGAACTGTGCCAGGGAATAATCTACAGTATTGAGAGACCTCAAGTCAATCTGATGCAATCTCCACTACTGTGGTGAACTACATATACCTGTCTGGACACGCCCCCTGCTGACTGCTCCTGTGGCCCCTCCCACAGACCCCTGTATAAAGGCGATCAGAGCCTGGGCCCGGCCTCTCAGTCTCCAGGATGTAGTATGGTGGTCAACTACTGCTTGTTCCTTCTTCCAGTCAATAAAAGCCGATATCTCATCTTGCCTTCACGTCTCAGAGAGTTATTGATGGTGCATCAACTACATTGGTGTGACCCGACATAAATTGGGGTACTGCTTTATCAAGCACCTCCACTCCATCCGCCAAAGTGGAATTTCCTGGTAGCCATCCATTTTAATTCCTACCCCAATTACCATTCTGACATGTCAGTCCATGCCAAGACGAGGCCATTCTCAGGGTTGAGCAGCGCATTCTATTCTGTGCAGGTAGTAATTTTTTTTTGTTTCCTTCCCTCTTCCTCCTTATATTCCCCACCCTGACCTCTTATCTCTTCTCCTCACCTGCTTATCACCTCCCCCCGATGCCCCTCCTCTCCCCTTTCTTCCACGGTCCACTCTCCCCTCCTATCAGATTTGTTCCTCTCCAGTCCTTTACCTTTCCCATCCACCTAGTTTCACCTGTCACCTTCTAGCTTGTCCTACTTCCCTTCTCCTCACATTTTTATTCTGGCATCATCTCCATTCCTTACCAGTCCTGAAGAAGGGTCTTGGCCCAAAGTATTGACTGTTTATTTATTTCCAGCTGGAGTTCTTCCAGCGTTTTGTGGGTGTCGCACTGGATTTCCAGCATCTGTTGTGTTTAGGATTAATGACTCTGCTTGGAGGCTGCATTGTATTGACAAGTGAGAGTGCTAGCCCTCGTTTTGTCCACTTTATTCATCAAGAAATTGGAATGGTTCTGTTCGCCCTGGTTAAGCAAATTGATCTCAGTTCCCCCTTCCTGTTGTGTGCCTGCCCTTCCCCCAGTCTGCAGAGGTGGCTGGACTGTAACTGATACAGTTAGCAGGATGCACGAGCAGCTCAGCTGCAAGGCGCCGTGTAAACACTGAAAGAAGATCAAATCCACTTCAGATCAATAGGCACCAGACTTGCAGTCCTTTAGCATAGGGAGATTCTCCAGAGGACAATTATATGCATAAACAGAACTCAGAAACACTCGTCACACAAATACACTTGAAAAGTTCGGTAAGGCACAGAAGTAAAACATTGCATGCATTGTCCTTGCATAGATTGAAGTATAGAATGTACACTACTGCTTGAGAAACCTGACTACAAGGATGTCTCCTCCATGTTTTTAGCTATAATTCAAGGCTGTAAACTATCTTAGATATGACTGCATCAAACAAACTTGATAACAAAATGATTAGGCTGTCTCTTGGATTTTTGCATTGGATTTTGTCTCCATTTTCTCCCTGCTCGTCAAACTATAATGTTTGACAAATGTTTCCCACCACTGTTTTGAAGGAGCTTGCTCACTCTACCTGTGACTGTGTGGGTTTCTTCCCACGTTAAAAAGATGTATGGGTAAGTAGGTAAATTCGTCGAATGGTGTATTTGGGCAGTGTGTGGACCCGAAGGGAAGATACACCATGCTGTATCTCTAAAATATTAGTGAAGCAGGATACTCTGGAAGGATGGGTATTGGAGGGAAAAAGAGGGATGACACAGTAATTGCTCAACATGTCAAGCAAACTTTGTGGTGATTGGAAGAGAGAGTGAGCGAATTTTCATCATAAGTAGGCAACACCCAAGGTAAGCATTCTTTAAGAGAAGAAGGGAATGGAAGAGAGAGCTCAAAGAGAGTAAAAAGATGATGATAAAAGGTAGGAATGTCCCTGTGACTCTGCTCTGTGTATGATTCCATTCATGGTTCTCTCTGCTATTTTCTAGGTAGAATCCATGCCCACTGGGGCTTTATAAGGAATTCAGGGACTTGATAGAGTTCAAAAAGGTAAGGGGATATCGCATTGAAATCTACTAAATACTAAAAGCCTTGTATAGAATGGACACGGAGCTGGTGTTCCCATTTGTAGGTTTAATACAGAAATATACCTTAGAATAAAGGGATATCTCTTTAGAATTGAGATAGGGTGGATTCTCTTTAGCCAGAGGGTGGTGAATCAATGAAATTCCTTGCCCTGGAGGGTTATGGAGGCCAAGGCATTGGGTATTTTTAAGGCAGAGATTGACAGTTTATAGGTGTTAAGAGTTATGGACAGAACGTGAGGGCATGGGATTGAGAAAAAAAAATCAGCTACAATTGAATGACAAAGCAGACTTGATGGTCCAAATGGCCTAATTCTATTCATATCTTATGGTCTTAACAGAAAGGATGAACAAAGTTTGCAAGGTGAGAGTAAACCATTTTAATTCAAAAAAGAGCCTCCTACAACATGAGAACATTCTAGAACACAACAAAAGAAAAGAGGTAAAGGTGACATAATCTATCTTGATATCCCACCAGAAAGATAAATATTACCCAGAAAATCTCGTGTTCCTTTCTCTTTGCAAGAGGATTTTTGCATTAACCTGACAGACCAACTTGGAGCTCAATTTAACATTTCATCGCTTATAGTGCAACATTTCTTGGTCACATTACATGAGTAACTGCTTTAACTTCTCTGCTCAACTCTCCAGAATGGAACTTGAACCCATAACCTTCAACCCGGAAGCAGGAAGGCTGCCAGCTGAGCCACAAGTGACATTGCAACACATCGGCATTATCTTAGCAATTCATATCGGAAGTATTGGAATTGACAAGCTACCTCCACAAAACATGTATCAACTCATTTCATCAGTGTGCATTGAAATAAAATACAGCAAAGAGGTTCCCTATGCAGTTTGCCCATTGCACTCGACACAAGGGTAACTCAGGACCGGACATCCTCAGAGAGGCTGACAAAGGCTTGATGATAGATTCCAAGTTAACAGAGTCAGATAAATGAGATACTGTGCAATATAGTGTTAGTACACACCAGCCACAATATGAAGGCACTTAGTTCCATGCAGCTGAGTTTAATAAATTTTCCATCCTCTTCAGTTTTCTTCAGATCTTAATTACTTATTTCTTTTGTTATATGTTGCTTTCCCATCTTCGGACTGCATGCTTTAATTCTCCTCAGTCAGTACTGTCAGTACCTTAGACTGAAAACCCTGATCATATCAGGCTCAAAGCCACCATTGTGACTGTAGTTCTGTAGAGAAGGGTGTTTAACTAAAAGGTTATTTTCCTTCTGCCTGGAAACATCAGCAGGGTGCAATCTTGAACAAAAACAGACTATGACATCTTATTACAGCATAAATCTAACGGATGAAACTATACTCTATTAAAGCAAATAGGAATTCAGACTGTTTTGACAAGCACTTAATACAAATGTCTGAGTTTGTGTGCGGATTTTGAAACCATGTAGGAATATTGTCTAACACAGGGCAGTGTTACTTTACAGCACATTGCTATTGCTAATACTATTGTATGACAGAAGAAAGCTTTTCTTGGGATGGATGGTTCAGTTTGCCTTTTGGTGAGTTGGAAAAGCAGAGGTCACCAATATGCTGGCTTGATTAACATGTCAAAGTGTCATATTCCACTGTAAATGAGTTCATAGCCACAATAATGCTGGGAATCTTCCCTCATTTTCTAGCCAGATGGTAGATTTCCATACCTTGTGCTAACCTAATATTCACCATATCCTCTTGCAGGTTGGTGAAGAGTGGAAAAGTTTGAGTGCTGAATCAATCACAAAAATGTTGATATTTCATGTTGCACACATTCCGTAGTGGACCCAAGGAAGATAGGGATCAGCAGCAAGAGTTGGTCAAACGATCTCTCTTGAACCTGCTTCATCATTCAGTAATGATCTTCTCTAACCTTGGCCTCAACAGCATGTTCTGCATAATTGGTATTTGGTTTGTCATTATTACACATAATTAAATACAGTGAAAATCTTTTGTTTGCATGACATCAAAGCAGATAATACCATTCGTAAATACACTGAGAAAGTAAAAATGAAGACAGAATGCAGAATATAATGTTACAGTTACAGTTGTGCAGTGCAAGAAGACAAATAAAGGGCAAGGGTCATTAAAAATTCACCCTTAGCAAGTTCCCTCAAGTTTCTGGTAACAGTCGGATAGAAGCTCTCCTTGAACTTAGTAGTACATGCTCTCAAACTTTTGTATCTTTTGCCTGATGGGAGAGTGGAGAAGAGAGAAAGATTGAGGTGAGAGGGGTCCTTGATTATGCTGGCTGCTTTCTTGAGGCAGCGGGAAGTGTAGATGGTGTCAATGGAGGGAATCATAAACACAAGAGACTCCGCAGATGCTGGAAATCCAAAGCAACACACTCAAAAGGCTGGAGGAGCTCAGAAGGTCAGGCACTATCTATGGAGAGGAATAAACAGTTGACATGATGAGACAAGACCCTTCATCATCTCAAAACATGAACTGCTTATTCTTCTCCATAGATGCTACCTGACCTGCTGAGTTCCTCCAGCTTTTGTGTGTGTGTTGTCAAAGGAGGAGAGGCTGGTTTGCTTGACAGACTGAGCTGTGACCACAACTCTCTGCAATTCCTTTGGGTCTTATTTATTTATTTAAAGATACAGTGTGTAATAGGCCTTGCTGGCACTTTCGAGCCATGCTGCCCAGCAATCCCCCAATTTGATCAGAGCCTAATCATGGTTATTTACAATAACCAATTAACCTACCAACTGGTGCACCATTGGACTGCGAGCGAAAACCAGAGCACCCAGAGGAAACCCGGGCATGGGGAGAAAGTACAAACCCCTTACAAGGCAGCAACGGGAACTGAACTTGGGTTGCCTGTACTGTTCTAATCACTATGGCACTGTGCCACCCAAAAGAGTGGTTGCCATATCAAGCTGTGACGCATCCAGAAAGGATACTTTCTATGGTGCTTCTATGAAAATGGCTGAGGGTCATTGGGATTAACACTGGATTCTTGTTTGGTTTAGTGTTGGACATATTTGATGATTCTATATCTGCATCTCACTAGCTAGAGGTTATCAAAGATTCTCAGCCCTTTGAGAGATGAAATTTCTCCTCATTTCTGTTGCAAATAAAAATATTTCCCCCCCAAAGTCCCTTATAGATACTTTATCAATATAAATATCCTCTCAACTGCTAAGCTCCCCTAAGATCTTTTAATTTTAAATGAAATCATACCTCACTTTTATAAACTCAAATTAACTGAGGTTCAGTCTGGTATTTATTTCATCTTAAGAATCAGAATCAGGTTTATTATCACCGGCATGTCTCATGAAATTTTTTAACTTAGCAGCAGCAGTTCAATGCAATACATAATATAGAAGACAAGGAAAAAATTATTTAATAATAATAATAAATAAATAAGTAAATCAATTACAGTATCCATATATAGAATAGATTAAAAATCATGCAAAAACAGAAATAATATACATTAAAAAAGTGAGGTAGTGTTCACAGGTTCAAAGTTGCTGTAGGAATCGGATGGCAGAGGGGAAGAAGCTGTTCCTGAATTGCTGGGTGTGTACCTTCAGGCTTCTGTACCTCCTACCTGGTGGTAACAGTGAGAAAAGGGCATGCCCTGTGTTCTGTAGTCCTTAATAATAGACGCTGCCTTTCTCAGACACGGCTCCTTGAAGAAGACTAGTACCCAAGATGGAGCCGACCAGATATACACCCCTCTGCAACTTCTTTCGGTCCTGTGCAGTAGCTCCCCCATACGAGACAGTGATGCAGCCTGTCAGAATGCTTACCACAATACAACTATAGAAGTTTTTGAGTGTATTTGTTGACATGCCAAATCTTTCCAAACTCCTACTAAAGTATAATCACTATCTTGCTTTCTTTATAACTGCATCGATATGTTGGGAGCAGGTCAGGTCCTCAGAGATATTGACACCCAGGAACTTGAAAACGCCCACTCTCTCCACTTCTGATCCCTCTATGAGGATTGGTATGTGTTCTGTCATCTTATCCTTCCTGAAGTCCACAATCAGCTCTTTCATCTTACTGACATCGAGTGCAAGGTTGTCGCTGTAACATCACTCCACTAGTTGGTATATCTCACTCCCTCTCATCTTCATCTGAGGTTCTACCAACCATGGTTGTATCATCAGCAAATTTATAGATGGTGTTTGAGCTATGCCTAGCCACACAGTCATGTGTATAGAAAAAATAGAGCAGTGGGCTAAGCACACACCCCTGAAGTGCACCAATGTTGATTGTCAGTGAGGAGAGATATTATCACTAATCCACACAGATTCTGGTCTCCCGGTTAGGAATTTGAGGATCCAATTGCAGAGGGAGGTACAGAGACCTAGGTTCTGTAACTTAGAAATAAATCTTCTCTGAAGTACCCACAAATAAGGAGAACAAAGCTGAACACAGAACTCCAGATGCAGCCTCACCAAAGTTATAGTGGGTCAACATGCTTATAAGAAGAAGTTCTCACATGGCAGGGGTAGGCAATCAAGGCTGACAGGGAAGTTAAGGACTGCATAAAAGCCAAGGACAATGCATATAAGGTTGCAAAAGTGAATGGGAAGTTGTTTGATTGGGAAGCTTATTAAATCCAACAAAAGGCAACTAAAAAAAGCTATGAAGGGAAAAGTTGCAATATGAGGGCAAATTAGCCGATAATATAATGCAGGATGCTAAAAGGTTTTCAGTTATATAAAGAAGAAAAGAGAGGTGAGAGTTGAAATTGGACCACTGAAAAATTATGCTGGTGAATACTAATGGGAGACAAAGAAGTGGCAGATGATCTTAATAAGTACTTTACTGTGGAAGACACTAACTGTATGCTAGAGGTCCATGAGTGTCAGGGAGCAGGAGTGAGTATCATTGCTATTACAAAGGAAAAAGTGCTATGCAAACTCAAAGTTCTTAAGGTGGATAAGTCATCTGGACCAGATAGTCTACGTTCCAGAGTCCTGAAGGAGGTTGCTGAAGAGATCCATTGGTCATGATCTTTCAAGAATCACTTGATTCAGGCATGGTCCTGGAGGACTGAAATATTGCAAATGTCACTCCACTTTTTTATAGGCCTGTTAGCCTAACCTCAGTGGTTGGGAAAGTGTTGGAATCCATTATTAAGGACGAGGTTTCAGGGTATTTGGAGACTGATGAAAGAATAAATCAAAGTCAGCATAGTTTTTGCAAGGGGAAATCTTGTCTGGCAAATCTGTTAGAATTCTATGAGGAAATAACAAGCATGGTGGACAAAGGAGAATCAGTGGATGTCATTCACTTAGATTTTCAGAAGGCATTTGATAAAGTGTCTCATTTGAGGCTGCTTAACAAGATAAAATCCTATGGTATTATAGGAGATATACTGGCATTGATAGAGGAATGGCTGACAGGCAAGAATGGGAGTAAAGGGGGCCTTTTCTGTTTGGCTGCCAGTGACTAGTGGTGTTCTTCAGCGGTTAGTATTGGGACCGCTTTTCACATTGTTTGTTTGTAATTTAGATAATTGAATTGATGGCTTTATGGCAAAGTTTGCAGATGATGCAAAGATAGGTGGCGGGCTAGGTAGTGCTGAGAAAAAAATGCGATTGCAACAGAACTTAGACAAATTGGAAGAATGGGCAAAAATGTGGCAGATGGAATACAGTGTTGGGAAATGTATGATAACGCATTTTGGTAAAAGAAACAATAGTGCGGACTATTATCTAAATTGGGAGAAAATTCAAAGATCTGAGGTGCAAAGGGACTTAGGAGTCCTTGTGCAAGACTCCCAGGAGGTTAATTCACAGATTGCTTCTGTGGTAAAGAAGGCAAATGCAATGATGGCATTTATTTCAAGGGGGAATAGAATATGAAAACAAGGAGATAATGCTGAGGCTTTATGAGACACTAATCAAGCCACACTTGGAGTATTGCCAACAATTATGGGCACTTTTTCGCAGAAAGGATATATTGTCATTTGAGAGAGTCCAGAGGAGGTTCATGAGGATGATTCTGAGAATAAAGGGGTTTACATATGTGGAGTGTTTGGCAGCTTTGGGCCAGTACACTGGAATTTAGAAGAATGCAGGGGGATTTCATTGAAACCTACCGAATGTTGAAAGGACTAGATAAAGTGGATGCGGAGAGAATGTTTCCTCTGATAGGGGTATCCAAAACTTAAGGGCACAGCCTTAAAATTGAGGGTCGACCTTTTAGAATAGAAGTAAAGAGGAACTTTTTTGTCCAAAGAGTGTTGAATCTGTGGAATGCTGTGCCACAGACTGTGGTGGAGGCCAAGTCCGTGGGTATATTCAAAGCAGAAATTGATAGATTCCTGATTGGTCGAGGCATCAAGGGATATGGTGAAAGTGCAGGTGCATGGGGTTGAATGGGATCTGCAAACAGCCATGATGAAATGGCGAAGTGGACTTGATAGGCTGATTGGCCTAATTCTGCTCCTATGCCTTATGGTCTTATGGTCTAATATACCAATAGAGATCAATTGGAAATTGGGAATTGGTTTAATCATTGTCACACCTACTGAGGTACAACAAAAAATTTTGTTTTGCATACCATCCAGACAGATCTTTCCATGTGTAAGTACATCGATAGAATACAAAAGGAAAACAATATCATTATGCAAAATATAGTGTTATCATTACAGGTACTGAAAAACTGCAGTACCGGTAGACAAAAAGGTTCAAGTACATTGAAATGGCAAACTGAAAGATCAAGAATTCATCTTTATCATAGAAGTTCATTCAAAAGTCTGATTGCAGTCCAATAGAAGCTGCCTTCGTGCCTCAAGTTTTTTATTTTCTGCCCGATAGAAGAAGGTATAAGAGAGTAGGTGGGAGTGGTCTTTGATTATATTGGCTGCTCTCCTCAGGTATTGACAAGTACAGACAGAGTCAATAGAAGGGTAGCTGTTTTTTGTGATTAACTGGGCTACGTACACAACTGGGCTATGTACCCAAATGTATCATTTTTGGTATGGCAGAACAGTTGCCATATCAAACTGTGATGCAGTTGTATTGAATGCTGTCTATGGTACATCTATAATGCTGTGAGGATCATAAGGGATTTGTTGAATTTCCTTAGCCTTGCAAGGAGGCAGAGGCACTAGTGTGCTTTCTTAGCCATAGTATCTATGTGGTTGGATCATAATGGTGATATTTACAGATATTTCACAATCAACACTCATACAGCATTAAACTTGAACTTTTGTATATTTAGTGCCAAATGAAATCAGTTTCCCATCTATCTGTATCTGATTTACTCTTTGTTTGCAAAATGAGCAGTGTACTGAGAAAAAATATTAATTTCTTTAATATAATTCTGTCTGTTTGGTGACATTTGATCACAGGCTAAGATCTTTCCTTTCAAATATCTCCTTTTAATGTGGGTTAAAGAGATTGATTTTCAACAAATTGGACTCACGTTCATGTTGAATATCAATTATTCTATTATTATGTGATTTAGTGATTTACATTGCCATTGTGGTTCTGTAACCAGATCCTCAAGTATTTGTGAGAGTTAAGTGGATGTAAAATCATTTGCTGATGGTATTTAATTGCCGTGCCATGAAATTAATATTACAATCTTCATATTCTTCGACTTGCTTAATCCTTTGGGATTGAGAAAGGCTTGTTTGAAGTTTAGTCATTTCTGAGAAGACTAATGAGGCTAAACCCACAGCTCTGCCACAGGTTGGACAGGAGGTGCTTGACAGGGCCAATAACGTAAGTAGAGTGCACCTGCAGTCATTTTCACTGTGCTTCTATGTGCTTCTTTAAGATTCTCAGTACCTTTGGAAATACTCTCTCTCCATTTTGAGCCATGAAAGGGCCGGATTCCTACTGATCATGTGGATTGCTACACATTTCCAGGGAAGACTCCATAAAATATTAAGTATTATTTGTGTATGGATTATGTATGGAATGATCTGCCTAGATGGCATGCCAGGACACCTTTCCACTGTATCGTAGTTCATGTGATAATAATAAACAAGCTACCAGCTACCGTTTAGGATCAATCCCAAGAAAGACAATAGACAAGAAAGAAGAATGATAGCAGAGTTATGATAGGAATGATTGCAGTTTAGGAGGAGTACAGACCTGGTGGGATCACAACTGGCACCAGTCAGTGAATGTCTATACTGGAAGTTGTTGGAAGACATCTATGTTGCTGGTGTGCAAGGACAAAGTCATTCATTTGATTGAAATCCAGTCTTCAGAAGCTCCAGCTCAGACAGATACTTACAACACCCAACCCTAATTTCTATGTCTGCTGGTGACATTGTGTCACTTTTGAAGGGTGGTAACAGTGTTATTAAATGCTATGGTTCCTCATGATTTCAGCCCACTTTTAGTTTCTTTGAGGCCTGCACAGTATCTCCCCTCTTCTCAGCACTCAATATCCTTGCCAACACTGGTAACAATGTGCATGTTCTGTAACTTCAAAACATTAAACTAATTCAAAGAAGACACAGAAGTCTGAAATGTGACTGTAACTTCAAGTTTACTTTAAAAAAGGCATGCATGTATCTTGTGGTAGTGTGATGACAGATGTGATTAATGTATTTATACATTAAACCTATTAAGGTTATCTTAAATGAACAAGATTATTTAAATATAGCTGAAATATTAAATACACAACACTTTGTGTCAACCCAAAGCGGACTCTAATTGCACAAAATGTCAGAACTTGTGGTCCAAACCTGTCCCCTCTAATTGGAAGACATTTTAATGCCCAATGAATGAACTAGAGTTATGAATATCATAATTCCTACCTACAGTACTGTTCAAAAATCTTAGGCACATGGGCGTGTATATAGCTAGGGTGCCTTTGACTTCTGCACAGTACAATAGTAATTTTAAGTATTGTGCTGTACTGCTGCCACAAAGAAAAATGAGATATGTGAGTGATGATTAGCCTGAATCTGATATGGGTCTCTATTGTGGACTGAGAGTGAGAAGGGGAATCATAGATGGGAAGGAGTGGGAAACACCAGAAAGACATTCTGTAATGATCAAAAAACCCTGTCAAAATGTCTTGTTAACATTATAGTGGTACCCTCACATACCACTTCTTCTGGCAGCTCGTTTCATATATGCACCACCCTCTATCAGAAAAAGCTGCCCATCATGTTTCCCTTTTCACCTTTTAGTTTTAGACACATACCCTGGGGAGGGGGAGGGGGAAGACTGTAAAGGTTGTCTATTAATATGACCCTGTCTGTTATAAACTTATTGGGAAATTGCCTTTCACCTTATCTATGTCCAATGTTTTTCTATACCTCTATAAGGCCACCTTTCTTCCTCTTATGTTTTAAGGAAAAAAGCCCCAGTCTCTCCTATAACAGAAGCCCTCCAGTCCAGGCACATCTTTGTGAATCTTTTCTTCTTCCTTTCTATCTAAGCAACCAGAATTGCAAACAATACTCTAAGTGTGGTGTAACCAATGTCTTGTACAGTCTTGTTTTGCAATTTCCCAATAAGTTTATAACAGACCAGGTCAAAATAATAATCATCTTTATTATATACAATGATGTTTCTTTATACAAACAGTTTTAGTGTCAAGTTCTGGTCCTCCTGAAAAGATTTCCAATGCATTAAGTAAAATTCCTCTTCTGAGGCCTTTGAAGCTTATAAACAACCCTACCCTGCACAAGTGTCCTGTGTCTCAACACACTTCTCCCTCCACATTCCCCCTCACACTTTCAATGTTTCTGTTGCAAAATCAGAAGGATGAAAAACTGTTTGTGGTCTTAGTTAATGGACAGATGCCAGGATAGTCAACCAGGTAGGAAGACCAATATGTTCATTTCTATTTATGATTCATAGCAGATTTGAACATTTATACAATGTCTGCAATCTGTAAGCGCCACTAGGAGACATAACAAAAGGCTAAACCCAACTTTCAGTTTGTCTTTGATGATGTTTATTCAGAAGTCTTCCAAAAAAAGATCTAGATGATAGCGATCTGCCTTGCTCAAATGAGATGTATCCTCCAATAATTGCTTTAATTGGTGTGTTAGTCAACTTGTTTTGTTTAATTAAACTGATGTTTGAGACTATGTGGACAATGTCGTACAGCAATAATTGCTGTACATATTGGCACACTGCCAGCAAGCAATGGGAAGGATGTGACAATGTTACCCCACACATGGCAATTTAGGCATAATTGTGCAGATAACAATATTTAGAATGAAATCAACAAAGAGGCAAATAAATAGTATTAGGCCAATGTTTTTTTTCATTAGCAGGACATCAAGATGAGGATATTATTGGTAATATTGCCTCTGCAACCATGATGAATATTAGCCCTCAAAGTCATTAAGGCTGACAATGCCAGTGGGGTATAACATTAAACATCTCTTTAGCCAGTGAAACTGTGGAATTGGAAACTAAGCAAGGGAAAAAGTATGCATTAAGACAGTGAAGTTAAAATCAAACCAGAAACAGAAATAAAATAAGGGAAAGGAAAATCAGATTAAGAAATAGGACAGAAGAGAAAGCTGAAAATGAAGTTAACAAATGCCAACTAACCCTCATCACCCTTTCTTTCATCATTTCTGCCAATCATCTCACAATATTTGATAACATACCCACTCTTTCCCTCCCTTTTTCCCTATTATCTCTTTTAGCTGGATCATTTATCAACTACCAACTCTCCACTCCCTCTTACTTCTGTTCTTTCTCTTTTTTGGCTATCTGCCTTCTCTTTTGCAGTCCAGGTGAAGGGAGCCAATGCAAATGTGGTTTATCCATTTCCCTCCATGCATGCAGAGTTCCTCCTGCTCCTTGTGTTGCTCCAGATTCCTGCATCTGTAATCTCTTGTGTCTCCAATTTAAACTTTGTCCTCTTTAAAATCCTCTTGACATTTTCAAATCCAAATGATTTGCATCTCCACTTTTGTGATAGTTGATTGGCAATTGTCAGTATTTACGGATGCTTTTACTTGACCTGAATGACGTTCTGCAGGTATCTCAATATATTGAAAAGATGCCTCACATCTTTTCCAGAAAGATTTCCAAATCCACTGGCAGCTTAAACAAACTAACATCAATGTCCTCTCCCATGCCAAATCTCTGGTATTGAAGGTCCAGTTATACTTATTCAGCTGCACTAAACAGGCTGATCAAACCCTGAAACAAACACTCTATTCCAAGAACTATCATGGGTAGAGATTACCAAGCAATCATTTGGAAAGATTTAAGGATGTACTCAAAGCCTCCTTGAGGAAATGGAACATACCCACTGACTCCTGGAAGTCATTGGCCTGTGGAGTGGAACATGTGGGATGATATTAAGGACCTCAAGGTGATGCTTTTGGAGCACAGTGTAAGTGGTAGAAGGAGCCAAGTAAAGTCAAGTCGAGTTTATTGTCATATGTTCAAAATATGGAGAAGTACAGGTACAATGAAAAATATGTTTGCATCAGCATCATAGGTGTGTAGTTTCAGGCAACACAAAAATCATAAATTTTATGTAAGTTATACCAGGCATGGAAAAAGAAAGGACTCTGCAAAATCAAGGACTTAGTCCAAAAGACAACCACAACCAGAAATGCATATGGATTAGAGCAAGATATAGTCTGAAGTGTTCCATTGCTAGGGTAGGGTTAGGGTTGAGCAGGGCTGTTCAAGAAGACAATGAATGTAGGAAAGTAGCTTTTCCTAAAAGTAGCTCTGGGACGTCAGGTTTATGTACCTCCTGCCTAACAGTAGTAGTGAGAAGAGGTCATGAGCCACATTGTGGTGATCCTTGATAGATACCACTTCCTTGAGACAGTGGCTCTTACAGATGCCATCAGTGGTGAGAAAGGCTGTTCCCGTGATGGCACTGGGCTGCGTCCAGTACTCTCTGCTGCCTCTAGTATTCCTATGCATTGGAACTGGCATACCAGGCAATGATGCAACCATTGTCATTATCATTGGTTAAGCTACCCACCTATCCATCTCATTAAAGACTACCTTCCCCACTGGTGAAAGAGTCTGTTTTCTTGCATTTTTCGCATTAGCCACCTGAGAACACAGAGAAAAAAGGGATTCTGAAACATCCTAAGAAGATATTGTACTTTGTAAAATTAAAACAAGGCCCTCAGGGCTGGTTAAATAGGCCAATTAATGTGGCAGTTGTTTAAAATTGTGGAGGACATACGGCAATAGGCCATTTTGGAATTGGAATTGGCTTATTATTGTCACACTTCCCAAGATACTGAACAAAGTCTGTGAGACTGGGTCAGGTCTGAACCAAAGGGTGACGTTACTGGGAATATGGAGAGGCACTGAAGAGAAGAAGGCACTGAAGAGATTTACAATGGCTAGATTTACCTGCAGTCCTACATTATAAGAGACTTCAAGGAAATGAAAATGACTGTCCATTAAACATTCATACTGTTAACTAATTTTCCCATGAATCTAACAGATGTGGTGAAGGTCAGGCCCAATCCTTTAAAAAGGATGAGCACTTTCCTTCCTCATCGAGAAGACATGTGAGTACAGATGCTGGAATTAGAGCAACACACAAAATGCTGGAGGAACTCAACAGTTTAAGCAGCATCTATAGAAGGAATTGGATATTCAGCATTTTGGGCTCAGACGCTTCATGTCTATCTACTTGAGTTTCTGCAGTAGTTTGTGCATGACTTCATCAACCATGTATCATGAAGCCCTATGACACGTGGTGATTGGAGAGGGCTGCAGAGGAAAACTCACAATTAGAAAGCAAAATGTTCTTGCAGATACTCCCATTTCTCACACAATATAATCCTGGATTTGGGCACCTGAGATCTGTGTCAATTTTGCTAACAGGATTCAACTTGCACCTGGGTAGATCTCTTGTTGGCACCAGCCTCAATTTCAGGAGCCACTGAAAGAACTGGTACAACAGAGTGTAAAATTCTTTGAATCATCATCTTTGCGCCAACCTGTTGCTGAGTTGCACTGCATTATCTAACTGTTCTGATTGGACTGTTCTTGGGCTATAGACTCTATACAATTTACTATTATTACACAAAAAATATATATTTTAGCTATTAAATCCTCATTCTCCCAAATTATTGTGTTTGTATTTCTACTTACCAAAATAATTTAGATTTATTTAGCCATGTAATGTAGTGGTGGAGAGTTTCACAATGTTCGATGTGCGCTTTATAAAGACTGATAAATATTTTCATCTTTAGATTAAATATGTCAGTCCTGATGTATATACATGAATTTGAGTCAGTCCCAGATAAATCCAGTGCAATGAAGTTCCATGAGCTTGGAGCAAGTTGTATAAATGTGTCTGGCTTCCTGAATTAGAGGATGGGAAATATGTGTCCTCTGGGAGGAAGTTAAGAAAAGCTCGGTCTGTGCAAACAAAAAAACAATTAGATATGCTGTGTATTTTTCTGATAGCTTGTTTCCAACCTGAAATATTCTGCTGCCTAGTCTACTGGGTTTCTTCAGCATTTTCTGCCTGTACTTCAGCTTGGAGCATCTGCAATTAAAGCAATAATCCAATTAATCAACTTCTTCTGTTTGCAGGACAGGGGCAGCAAAGAGATGATCAACAAGCAATCCACTGGGGGAACTCAGTGGATTGAGCAGCATCTGCGGGAGGAATGGATCTGTCAAAGCTTTCGGTAAAAATTGTGGACTGATATATGTAAGCAGAAGTTGAGAATGTTTGCATGTCCTTCCAAAGCCGAACACTGGTATCCTCCATTACCACGTTATTTGGCTAAATAAATAGCAGTTATTTTAATGAGAGTAGTCGCCATCAGAGTAACCTGGGAGTGTGAAGGTTTACCTCTGAAATCTAATTGTCCAATAAATGGAACTTAGATACAGAGGGATGTTTGGTTACGAGCCCATAGCTCCTTGAAGATGGCTGCACAAGTTAAGAAGGCATATTGCATGCTACTCTTTATTAGCTTAAGCATTGACTTTAACAGTCATAAGGTTAGAATGCATCATGTTTACAATCCCTCCCCACCCCCATATGTGCCATCGAGGACATTTTCAAGAGGCAATGCCTCAAGAAGACATCATTAAAACTCTCACCATCTGGAACATGGAGAATGGAGGGACTTAGACATTGTGTAGGGCAAAGGGATTAGTTTAGTTAGACATTTAATTACCAGATTCAATTGCTTGGCATGGCATTGTGCACCAGAAGGTTTGTTCCTGTGCTATACTGTTCCATGGTGTATGTAACCAGATAATGCTGGTGATCATAGGCTTCCATTCTTCATCACCTCCCTCCCCCACCCCCCTATGAGCATTTTCTGTTCCTTTCTGTTTTAAGTTCTATTTCAATTACATCTGACTGGAGAAACTGAGCATTCACATTTGCTTTTCTGGGAAGCTAACAGAGAGCAACTGAAACCAGACTTGAGCAGACAGGATATCCGACCAGACCAAGTGGCAGTAGTCAGTTGCGCAAAGCGTTGTTACAGCTGCTTGGTGTTGGATTGTTATTCCCCCACTGACTGGCCTCCCAATAGCAGGAGTACTAATTGATAAAAATTAAGCGGCCGCCTTGACAAGGTGACAAAGTGGCACAGGTTATAGTGTTTTTTGTGTGTGTGCGCCCCTAACTCCTGGTGGAGGAGTCAGGGCGCCGTCATGACAAGCGTTTCGCACTGATCTTTTTTGCTCATTGTACGGTCTGTCTTGAGCATCCGAGCCCATCCTGTTCCAGGTTTTCTTTTACGAGTTGCTAACTCGACACTCGGGCCAGGCAGAGATGGAGAGCGTACAAGGGAGCTGGCCGGAACTCGGGACCTCTCGTCCGGAAGTCCAGTGCTGATGCCACTATGCCACCAGCCGGCATACAGGTTATAGAGTCATAATCAAAAGTAATACAATGCAGAAACAGGACTTTTAGCCCAACTAGTCCGTGCCAACCAAGATCTAAGTTAGTTTCCATTTGCCCATGTTTGGTCTGAATATTTCCTATCTAAGTTCCTGTATAAATGTATTCTAAATGCTTTCATATCAGCATCGACAATTTCCTCTGCCAACTCATTCTATAATCACACCATTTTCTGTATGAAGAGATTTTCTCTCAGGTCCCTTTTAAATCTTACCCTCTCACCTTAAATCTATCCCCTGTAGTTTTTGCTTCTTTTTCCCTGGAAAAAGGCCCTGTACAAAACTCTATGACCCTCATGATTTTATGCACCTGGATAAGGTCTCCTGTGCTTCAAGGAATACCGTCCTAACCTGCCCGACCTCTCACAGAATCAGAGTCATACAGCTGCAGCTGCATCAGGATGCCAGGGAGCTGGGTTCACCCCTGATGTTGAGTCAGATGGAGCCTATTGCCGTACCCACCCAGTCCTCACAGGAGACAGGCTCATGTAGACTGCCCACTCTCAAGGTAGTTAGCATTTATGTGCCTCAGATTGCCTCAAGGACAACCTCACACAGATGTGTGAAACACTCTTACATCAAAAGCTAGTGGTAAAGCCACCATTGCTCTGAGAAACTTAGCTTCAGGGCTCTTCCATCTGTTGCTACTGGTAATTCACTCTACCACTAATGGTGGCACTGAGAGGATGCACTGCAACTCCCATGGCTCCTTACACAGCACCTTCCAGGGGCACAACCTGCACTAACTGAAGGACAAGGGCAGCAAAAGCAAGGGAACATCACCACTGGAAGTTGCCTTCCAGGTCACACACCTGACTTGGAAAAATATCGCCATTACTTCTCTGTCACTGGGTCACAATCCATTTTACTGAAGTAAATTCTGACCAGCTTAATCAATGGGCAAACAACAGAAAATCTACAGATGCTGGAAATCAGAGGGGTAAGATTTGAAATTATTTTAATTATTTTAAGAGGAGAGAGAGAGAGAGAGAGAGAGAGAGAGAGAGCGAGAGAGAGAGAGAGAGAGAGAGAGCGAGAGAGAGAGAGAGAGAGAGAGAGAGAGAGCGAGAGAGAGAGAGAGAGAGAGAGAGAGAGAGAGACGCACAGAGGGGCAAGGGCAGAGATATGTCAAGTTGTAAGGTGGCTCCCCCTAGGGGCAGAGAAGGGTTCTCATGGGAAAAGATGGTTTTAATTACAAAAATAATTATTATTCTGTGGTTAAAAATGGACAGGTGACTGCTAACAAAGCAGATTTTTCTGAAAAGGGGCCCAGTAAATACTGTTTGAGAACTCTGACCTAGACTGTTTACCAGTGAAGCAATGATTTGTCAATGGTGGATGTTTTTTAGAATTACAATAGCTGTGACCCAGTTGACCGAAAGGAAACAACAAAATTATTGCCCAGATTTTCCTTGGAGCTACTTCCCAACCACTGGAAATCCAGAGGATAAATTGCACATGCTTAATTGGAGAAGGAACAGCTCTGCTGTCTCCTTTTACCCCTGTAACACTTATCCAAAAGGCTGGTATATGTCTAGGGGAAAAGGAGATCCAGCCACTCACCAACCCACCTCCCGTACACGCAGGTGCTGTGAGAATCAAGTTTAAGCCTCGTGCCGCCCACAGTATCAAACCCACAACAAATACCGTTATGAAATACACTTTAAAGGCGCCAACTTATCAGAGTTCAGTCAGTGTAGTGCACATCATAGGAACTCAATCAACGAACCGACGACCCATTCGACTGCCATGCCGTCGCACCTGGGACCACCCCGGTGGTCTTACGAGCAGTCCAGCACACGTCCACCTTCCTCGGCCTCTCCCTCACACCAAAAACCTGTGAAAACCCCTCCCCCAAGTTCCCAGCCTCGCAAGACACAATAACATTCCCCATTGATTAACAAATGAATACAATGACCATATCAGCCATTCTAAAGCGAAACAACGGCGAGAGAAACACTTATCAGACAAAGAAGCATTCCTACTCGTAACAAACCAAAGAAGCCATTTTGAGTAACATACACAGGACATTGTACATTCTCTCCCCACCAGCAAATGTCATGCCCTCATGGCATTACTAGAGTTCCCCAAAGCTTCTTGCAACACACAAAACCCAACCCAGGTGCAGAAAGCAGTGACATAACTACCCAGAGCAGTAGAAATCACACTCGGTTCTCCCGGTACCACATATGTCAACCGCTCCGGGGGGCGCCTAATTCTCTGAGATCTCCATACCCCTTCTGCCCCACTGGGCTCCCTCGTCACCTGTGAACCCACTGTCTCGGACACCCCAGGTCTACCTGACTGACCCTCACCCCCTTCCTCACGGGGGTCCTCCCTCACCTGAGATCTCTCCGGCTCACACTCGGGTTCCACCCTCTCTCCCACCAATGTTGGCTGCCTCTCCATCTAACCCTCAAGACCTTCCCTCCTCTCACCCAATTCAGTATGGGAAGGGCCAGGAGCCTCCTCTCCTGGTACTGGAGCACCAGCGAATGGGAACAGGGGCCACTCATCTGAGTCGTCCTCTTCTGAATCGGTAGCCATTCCTGGGTGAGGGACCCATCCCCGCTCTTCAGCAGCGGGCTCTTCCCTTTCTCCGTGCCCTCGCAGAGTCCTTGTACTATGTGTAACCTCCCACTCGGGCTCCTTATCCACCTGCACCGCTTGACCCAGTGGCAGCAGGTGATTCCTATGGAGTACCTTGATAGACCCTTTCCCATCCTCAGGTTTCACCCGGTAAACTGGCAGGTTTGGCATCTGGCTTTCTATTACATTGGGGCTGGCCGCCCATCGATCTGCCAACTTGTGCTTACCAGGGAGTCCCAAATTCCGTAAAAGGACCCGGTCGCCCGGCAATAATTGGACAAACTTCACCTTTTGATCATACCGCATCTTATTCCTCTGATTTTGTTTGGTAGCCGCCGCCTCGGCCAACTCGTACGCCCGCTGTAACTCCCTCTTCATGTCGGACACGTACTTTAGATGGGACTTCCCGGGAAATTCACCCACTCCACCTCCAAAACACACGTCAATGGGCAACCTTGCTTCCCGCCCAAACATCAGATAATAGGGCGAATACCCTGTAGCGTCATTGCGAGTACAATTGTAACAGTGAACCAATTGTCCAATACGACGACTCCACCTGCTTTTCTGCCCAATCTCCAGCGTCCCGAGCATATCCAACAGGGTCCTGTTGAACCTCTCTGGCTGAGGATCTCCCTGTGGGTGATAAGGGGTAGTCCTGGATTTCTCAACCCCAAGCATAGCCAGTAATTCCTGGATAAGGCGGCTCTCAAAGTCCCACCCCTGATCACTATGGATTCGCCTGGGAAGGCCGTAATGCACAAAATACTTCTCCCATAACACCTTCGCCACTGTCGTCGCCTTCTGATCCTTAGTGGGAAATGCCTGAGCATAGTGAGTGTAATGATCGGTGATGACTAATACATTCGCGGTGTTGTTGGTTTTAGGCTCAATCGACAGGAAATCCTTACATACCAGGTCCAGAGGTCCCGCACTCTGCAAGTGCGACAGTGGAGCCGCCAACGCTGGCAGGGTCTTCCTCCGGATGCAATGACTGCATCCCCTACAGTATTCTTCGACTTCCCCCCTCATCCGGGGCCAGTAGAACCGGTCTTTGAGTAATCCATAGGTCTTTTCCACCCCCAAGTGTCCAGAATCATCATGTAAGGCCTGGAGTACAGCCTGCCAATACTCCTCCGGCAGGACCAGTTGCCAACTGCGGGGTTGGTCCGGAGGTGCCGTTACCCGGTACAAGATTTGGTTCTTTAACTTCAACCGAGACCACTCCTTCAATAACAGAGGCACGCATGGGTGTTTCGCCTTCTCAGCCAACGCCACATCCCCCTTCTCGACCGCTCTCCACACAGTGCCAATGCCCAGGTCATTTTGCTGAGCATTTGCCGCTTCCCCCGGACTCAGTTCCGGCAACTGTTTAGTCCGCAGTGCAGTCAGGTCACAGTAAGCTAGGGGTATGGCGTCGTCAAAAACCCCCAAATGGTCCATGGCTCTTTCCATCCTCCCTCTTCCCTCGGCCTTCACGGTGATAGCAAACTGGCACATCGCCTTCACTCCAGAGGCAGGGACACTCTCCCACTCCTCATCCTTCTCCTGTCCCCCTGGCTCCCGACGTGACAAAACATCCGCATCGACATTCTTGCTTCCAGGGCGGTATCTCAGGCTGAACTCATATACTGACAAGGCCGCCAGCCACCGATGTCCTGTGGCATCCAGCTTCGCCAAAGTCAAAATATAAGTGAGGGGATTGTTATCCGTCATCACCTCAAACTTGGCTCCGTACAGGTAATCGCCCAGCTTGTCCACCACAGCCCACTTCAGGGCCAGGAACTCCAACTTGTGAGTGGGATAGTTTCTCTCCGATGGCGACAAGCTTCGGCTGACAAAGGCTACCGGCCTCAATGCTTTGCCATGCTCCTGGTACAGAACAGCCCCGAGACCCTCTCGGCTGGCATCCGTGTGCAGCACACCTGGCTTCTGGGGATCGGCAAAAGCCAACACCGGGGCCTTGGTCAGTGCCCTTTTCAAAGATCGGAACGCCTCTTCACATTGATCATCCCATCTCGAGCCAAAAGGTTCTGCCGGGTTCCAGTGTCCTCCAGCGTCCTGCCTCTGGTCCCCCTTCCTCTTTGTTCCCACCGGGGGATAACCACACAACAGCTGAGTCAATGGGTGACACACTTTGGCGTATCCTTTCACAAATCGCCGGTAATACCCACAGAACCCCTAAAATGAGTGCAGAGCACCCACTTTCTGGGGTCTCGGCCAGGTGGTTACGGCCTCTATCTTGGTTGGACCAGTAGCCACTCCCTCTCACAAAATGATATGGCCAACATAGCTAACTGATGACTTGCAGAACTGGCATTTGTACAGGGAAAGCTTCAACCCTTCTTCATTAAGCCGGCCCAACACCTTCAACAGCCTCTCCTCATGTTCCTCCAAAGTCGATCCAAACACTATCAAATCGTCCAGGTACACCAGCACCTCTAACAGATTCATATCCCCCACAGTTCTCTCCATGAGCCTCTGGAAGGTGGCTGGGGCTCCCGATATGCCTTGGGGCATTCGTTCGAACTGAAAGAACCCCAGCGGGCAGATAAAAGCTGTCTTTTCTTTATCGCCCGCACTCATCGGGATCTGGTAATACCCACTTCTTCAGTCCAGCACACTGAACCACTTCGCACCGCTCAGGCAGGCCAGCGCATCCTCGACTCTTGGGACAGTATATTGATCAGGGACAGTTCGCCGATTCAACGTCCTGTAGTCAACACACATGCGCACTCTCCCATTCTTCTTCCATGCCACCACTATTGGGGACGCATAAAGACTTCGGGACTCAGCTATGATTCCGGCCTCCTTCAACTTGCACAAGTGCTGCCGCACGTCCTCAACATCTGCCGGAGCCAGCCGCCGGGATCTCTCTCAGAACGGGGTGTCTTCCGTCACCTGGATGGTGTGGCGAGTGCTTTTGGAGCAGCCAACATCAAACTTGCCCCGAGAAAAAACAGCTTCCATCTTCAGCATCTTCTGCGTTTCCACTTCGGCGACACAGGGGAATCCCCGAAGTTAAAGACTTCAGCGGTCAGCTCCCTTCGATGCTCCGATCCCTCCCCGTTAGGGGTCCTCACTGGTGCGCTAGACATTACCATCACCGGAAACAGATGAGCCAGCGGCATTCCCCTCTTAAAGGTGATTTCTCCTGCCGTGGTGTTCCTGACACTTATAGCTATTTGCCTCGCATGTACCACTTCTGGTCTCTGTACTTCGGGCCTCACCGGAAATCGTGTCTCCCCTTCAAGATGGGGAGGTGGACTATGAGACCTGAATCGAGTAGGCATGGCTCCGGAGAACACCCCCAGCTTCAACCGTGGCCTCTCGGCCACTCCCACCAGGGAGTTAAGCGCGGCTGCCAGCTCCGAGGCTTCCACCCTACCTGAGGGGCGGGGCCTAGTCCCTCCTTCCTCCTCCCTCCTCCCTTTACTAGTGCTGGCCCCCTCTCTGGGGTCCACCTCTAGCTCTAGCTCCTCCTCCGATGTCTCCTCAGCCTCATCCTCAGAGAGGGGGTAGAGCCCCCACTGCCCCTCCTCCCCCGGTACACTGACTGTCGCCGGCAGTCCCAACGTCCTGATGTCAGCACTCGTACGAACCGACACCCAGCTAGAGTCCACCTCTTTACCACACCATCTAGCTACCAATTCTACCTGCCCAATACCCTTCACCAAACTTAACCCCTGCACTAACGCGTCTCCCGAAACTCGAAAATCCACTCCGCTCACTACGCATGCGTACTGCACCGGTACACCTTCAAATTCGCACCAACAAACAATCTTATCTCTGTCCATCTCCGCTCTGCTGCCTGCGCGATTCCACAGCCCCTGATAATTCAATCCGGGACGAGCCCCCCACAAATGTAACACTTACCCAACAGGCTGGTATATGTCTAGGGGAAAAGGAGATCCAGCCACTCACCAACCCACCTCCTGTACACGCAGGTGCTGTGAGAATCGAGTTTATGCCTCGCGCCGCCCACAGTATCAACTTCACACCAAATACCGTTATGAAATACACTTTAAAGAGTTTACTAACATTAACTAAGGAAGGATTAGGCAATACAATATATATGTACAAGGAACAAAAAAAAACAAAAGGCGCCAACTTATCAAAGTTCAGTCAGTGTAGTGCACATCGTAGGAGCTCAATCAACGAACCAACGACCCATCTGACCGCCACGCCGTCGCACCTGGGACCACCCCGGTGGTCTTACGAGCAGTCCACCTTCCTCGGCGTCTTCCTCCCGACTCCCCTCACACCAAAAACCCGCGAAAACCCCTCCCCCAAGTTCCCAGCCTCGCAAGACACAATAACATTCCCCATTGATTAACAAATGAATACAATGACCATATAAGCCATTCTAAAGCGAAACATCGGCGAGAGAAACACTTATCAGACAAAGAAGCATTCCTACTCGTAACAAACCAAAGAAGCCATTTTGAGTAACATACACAGGACTTTGTGCACCCCTTTTACTTTTCCCTCTACTCCTGATTCAACTGACCATGCCATCCTCTCTCTTTCCCCTCCCCCAAAATCTCTAGTTCGAGTCTTGGCTCGAATTGCTAGTTCGAGTCTTGGCTGAGGCTGTGTGTGTGTGTCCTTGAACAAGGCATTAACCACACATTGCTCTGTAACGACACCGGTGCCCTTCCCTTGGACAAATTGGTGGCGTGGAGAGGGGAGACTTGCAGCTTGGGCAACTGCCGGTCTTCCATTAAAAAAAACCTTTTCTAGGCTTGCGCCCTGGAAACTTTCCAAGGTGCAAATCATTGTCTATCGAGACTAACGGAGGCCTACTACACGGTTTGGTATTTTCATGGTTAGTCTTTTCTGAGAAGCTCCTTAAGATACTTCTTAATGTACTTCACTGATGTAGACTATTGTAACTAGTATATGCACAATAGAAGCTATAGTGCCTCATGAGCAGAGGTTCTTATACTATGACCACTCTAAGAATTGCATGTTATATTATGATAGTATGCTAAAGGGGTGGCACAGTGACATGGCGAATAGAGCTGTAGCCTCATTGCTCCAGTGAAGAGGGTTTATTCCAGATATTTGGCACTGTTTATGCCTGTTCTTGCCCAGGGTGCTCGGGTTTCTTCCCACATCCCAATGGTGGGAAGGTTGGTAGGTTAGTTTAGCTTGGTAAATTGCCCCTAGTGTGGAGGTGAGTGATCAAATTTGGGATTAATTGATGAGAATGGGTTTAGTTGAAATGGATGATTGATAGTCATCAAGGATTTAATGGGTTGAAGAGCCTGTTTCCATGCTTTGATAAAATTTTATCTCAATTAAAAACTGTAATCTACTTTTATTATATTTGTTAATATGACCTTTCTATCAGAGCTTTATTCAGACAGACATCTATCAGAATCTCTTTCTCTGAGAAAGAAGCATGTAGACCAACAAACATTTGAAGGTATTTGTCTAATCCTTATGCATTTACATTTCTTGTTGTATGTGCAATATTTCAATCCTATATTCAGAAAACTGTTCCTCTTGAAAGCTTTCAAATTCTGTGCTTTGATCTGATGATGGTCTTACATGGGAATTTCTTAGTTGATTTGAAACAAGAAGCAGGGAACAAACAAATACATAGGGGAATGAACTGTTTTTAAGTAAATATAGCCCTTCTGAAGCCTTCCAAAATGACCTTCCCTCTCTGAAAAAAAAACCTAGTGACTCAGGTTCATGAGCCTGAATTTGCAAGGAAGGAACAACTGATTACTCCTGACCTCACTGGAGCCCTTACTGGAGCAAAAAAAAATGTAAGATAGACATGTCTATTTAATCCATAGTTTCCCGAATTTAAATCTGCACTGCATTATATTTGGGCCATGTCTTATTATCCAGGAAGCATTAAATTCTATGGAAAGCACCTGTGTTCTACAAGGAAAATGCTTTTAATTTTAGCCAGTGTATTACAAGCATTATAATCCCTAGTTCTGATTCCAACATGATTGACTAAGCTGCTCATCGAGATAAGCTTTGGCCCAGCCATGCCTGACTTACAAAATGATAAAAAAATGAGGGCATTCTGACAGATTATTTACTGCAACAGATAAAGCCCGTGAAGAAAATATTTATGTGAGTGGGTTATTGGCAGAATTTAAGTAGATTAGTGGTTTAATATCTGTCAGGCAATTCATGATGTTATAGTAAAAAAAATTGCCAACACAGTGTAAGGCCTCTCTGTGATTGCCACAGTGCTTTAGAATCTATAATAGAACTGAAGTGCAGTTTAATCAAACAAAACCCTGAGACTTTGGTAAAAAAATTCAACATGATGACGAAGTCCTAAAGATATCAGTAGTTACATACCAATCATAGTGCAGAGAAGGAGGATAGTCAGCCCTTCATAACTGGGCTTGGTCATTGAAAGAGCTCTCCAATGAATCCCTTTTCTGATAGCAATGAAATCCTTTCAATTGTAAACATTTATTCTATTCCCTTTTTGAAAGATAACTTTTCAGCATCTTTTTCTGTTCTTTGGACTGTGCTTATTCAAGTCATTGTGTTAAAAGAAACCTCCTCAGGTTTTAATCAAAATCCTTTGGTTGGCTTCACCCTTCCCAATGCAAGCGGCTCTACTCCCTCCAACGACTTATACCAACATTTAGAAGATATTGGAAAGGTGCATTGGTGGTTAAAGTATAGGAGAATATGAGGACAGATGGGACTAGCTTAGATGGTCAAATTGGGGTGACCCATGCTGTATGATTCTCTAAAATACTGTTTGGACCAAAATGCAACATAACTTTGACAATCTCTTGTTGTATTGATTTTTAAGCTTCTTGCCCCATATGACTGTATTTCCTTATGCTTTGCACTATTTTGGTTGTCAAGGGATGCTTAAAAAGAAACCAGGATTCAACATGACAAGATTCAAAAATATTCCTGAGTCATATGACACAGCCCAAACGTAATGCAAGTTTAAATCCTGGAAGCTATGGATTAAACAAGCAAGTTTATGCAGGCATTCAAGTGATGTTGTTGTTTGAGTTCTACCTCACAGCTCCAGTTGCCCAGGTTCAATCCTGACTTACAGTGTTTTGATGTGGAGTTTGCATGCTCTCTGTGACTATATTAGTTTCCTCTAGGTGCTCTGGTTTCCTCCCACATCTCAAAGATGTACCGAGTGGATAGGTTAATTAGTTACTGTAAGTTGTCCCCTGTGTGTAGGTGAGTACTTGAATCTAAGAAGCTGAGAGGTTGATGGGATTGTGGGTGAGACATGTAGGATAGATTAGTAGCTAAAAACAGTGTAAAGCTTTGGTGGGCTGGAAGACCTGCTGTGGTGAAGCCTTTGACTCTGAGCCAAAATATGACTTCCTTATTGTTTTGTATTAAATATTTCAGTAATATCAAAATCAGTATAGGGTTTAATATCACCAGCATATGCTGTGAAATTTGTTGTTATGTGGCAGCAGTTCATTATCTAATAACAAAAACTGTGAGTTACAATAGGAAGTGTATATGCATATGTTTTTTAAGTTAAATTAAATAAGTAGTGCAAAAAAAGTAGTGAAGTAGTGTTCACAAGGTTTCACAGTCCATTCAGAAATCTGATGCAGAGGAGAAGAAGCTGTTCTTGAATCAACGACTTTCTGCCTTCAGGTCCTATACCTCCTCCCTGATGGTAGTAATGAGAACAGGGCATGCCCTGGGTGATGGGGGTGCTTAACAAATGGATGCCAACTGTTGGAGGCATTGCTCCTTGACAGTGGAGAGGCTGGTGCCCATAATGGAACTAATACAACTTTCTGCAGCTTATTTCAGTACTGTGCAGTATCCCCCCCCCCCCACCAAATATTTGAGCAATATTGTAAATATATTGTTTGATTCAACATTATTTGTTGTTATATATAATGTACGTAAGTGGCATATATTGCTACATTGCCATTTCATATAAGCATGTGTCGCTTAATGTAAAACCAAAGCTCGATACATCATTACTTGGTTCCCTGTTTTCCTTTTGATTACCTTTATGTCTTGGAGTTTGAAGAGGATAGAATAAGCAAGCCCGAGACAACTATCTATCTGCTGAAGCGCAGTGAGACGTTTGAGTTTAAAAAAAAGCACAGCAAGAAATAGTCGAGTAAAGAAAAACATGCAGCATGTGTTCTTTGGAAGGGACAGACATGGTAAAGTTTTTAAAAAAAGACAGACAAGTTCATGGGTTCATAAATACTGATTACCGGATGATAATCATAAACAAAACAGAAGAGCAGAGGTGGCTGGCTACATTGGAAAGATAGATGTGTTCGATTTCACAAGAAATAACTGGATTTTGTACAGGGAGTGAATTAAGCAGTATTTCAAAGAAAATGAAACATCCATTCAGAAACGAGTACCAGTTTTGCTGAGTGTGTTTTGTTTAAAGGCCTGCAGATAAAAAAATTGTATTAATCATTTCACGATGCGCACTAATCTGCAAGCTGTTGGTGAAAAATCTGATAATGATGAGAGTGATACAGGAATGCCAAACCTTGAGATTTGCAATGTGAAAACTAACAATAGACAAGAAATATGGTTTACAACAGAAGTGAATGGTTAATTAATTTAAAATGCAGTTGGACACTGGTTCAGCTGTTTCAGTCATTCCACAAAATGAGTTTAAATGGCATTTCAAAGATACTGAACTGAAGCCTGCAGATATCCAGCTAGAAATGGTAACACCTGTGGGAAACACATTCATAACACTGAAATACAACAACCAACAAGCCACATTGAGCTTGTGTGTCATAATAACAGGAAGGCCAACATTGTGTGGGTGTGATTGGCTGAGACAACTACAACGTGATTGGAGATCCAACATTTTCATGCCATGTCCCCTGTAAAAGAATTAACTAAAGCAAATTAAGAAAGCTACTACTGATACCAGAACAGTGTTCAGGGATGGCATTAGAAAACTCACACATATCAAGGGTAAAATTGGGTTAAATGAAAATGCCACACCCAAGTTTTACTAAGCCTGTCAGGTTCCTTATGACAACTGTGATAAAGTAGCCAGTGAGCTAGATTGTATGGAGGGTGAAGGAATTTTTTACAAGGTTGAGTGGCGCCCATGGACAATGCCAATGGACCCAGAAGCCAAGAAGTATGGGTCTGTCAGGATCTGTGGCGATTTTAACATCAGCATCAAGACAGTACTAACGGTAGATCAATACCCTCTGCCCAGTGTAGAGGATGCCTTTGCAAACCTTTCAGAAGGAATACACTTCAGCAAAATGGACTTGGTTTAGGCCTACCTACAGATGGAGATGGAAGAAGGGACCAGAGCGGTTCTCACCGTAAGCACTCAGAAAGTGATTTATCACCATAATAGGCTTATTTTTGGAGTAGCATCTGCACTCCACTCTAGCAGAAAGCTATGGACCAAGTGCTACAAGCCTGCTCAGGCTCTCAGTGTTAACTGGATGACATCATTGTCACCAGTAAGGATGACAAGGAACATCTCCAAAATCAAGATAGTGCTAAAAATAAACTGGAAAATTATGGCCTGAGAGCATGACACAACAAGTGTGAATTTTTTAAAACATGCACCATTTACTGTGGTCACATTTTTGATGCAATGCTGACACTTTTGGCTGAGATCATTCAAGCAGTGGTGGAGACTCCAAGGCTAAAGGACATGTCACAGTTGTGGTCCTTTTCAGGCTTTGTCGATTACTGTAGCTGGTTCCTGCCAAAGCTGGCAATTGTGCTCCACCTCTTGAGCTCATTACTAGAGATAGGGAAGAAATGGCAGTGGACAAAGCAGTGCGAGGTGGCTTTCCAAAGGGTAATGGAAATGGTGGTGCCAGGCACTGTACTCACACATTATGATCCACATCGTTCAGTGAAGCTTGCCAGGCACTGTTCAGGATGCCAGTGTCTCCAAAAGAAAGGTATCCAGAGCTGTCAGAACCACTTCCTGCAGTCCCAGAGTCAACTCCAGCAACCACCATGGAAAAAGCCCCAGAACCTGAGATTGTTTCACAGCCACAAATCTCTCCTGTCAAGCAGAGTGACCTCCTCTTGTCAGGAAAGACATTATCCCACAAGAGTAATAAGTCCACCACAAGGATTATATCTTTAGGCCTGAATGGGACAAATTAAAATTTTCTATGTTGCGAATGTCTATATAGTAGTTATATTATGTAGTATATTGTGTATTTACAGTAATTGACATGCATTCGATATTGAGATGGGGTTTATAGCTAAACAGGAGAGTTGCATATTTAATATTTGAGTAATATTGTAAGTATATTGTTTGATTAAACATTCTTTGCTGTTTACATAATTCATCATAGTTATGTGTAAAGGTACGTGAATGGCATAGGTCAATACGCCACCATGTCATACATGTACGTGTCACTTACCTAGTCATGTTATCTCTCAGTGTCCTTGTTTTCATTTTGATTAGTTTTATGTTTTAGAGTAACAGGTTTTATTTCCTTCTTAATCTTGTGTGCAAAGAATTGGAATTGGAATTAGTTTATTATTCTCAGTAGTATCAAGGTATAGTGACAATCCAATGAAATCAACATACCCAGTGGAAAGTCCTGTGAAATCCAGATAAAACTAAAATGACAAATATTTTTACTGGTCGAAGTTTTGAGAGATCAGAAGTAACGTGACAGTGCTCTGCTGATGTACCTGTCAGTCTCTGATTATGAACTTCCTCTCTTCTTCATTTGTTGTCAGCCAGTAGCTAAGATGTCATTAACCAGAGTGGGAAAGAAAAAAAATATCTGATATAAGATGCGAAAGAAATGCAAATACTCCGAGGTAGGCTGTAGCTCTGCAGTCAAAATCTTCTTTGTCTCGATAATCGTTCACCAAAATCAGGAAAGATTAAATGCATGAGATATTAGAGGCCTTGCATAAAATAGAAAGCTTTAACTAACTTGGTAGATTGGTACAGGGAAAAGCTTTGTTTTGCATGCCAGATCACTTCATCACAACAGTACATTGAAATAGTTTGAGAAAACAATAACAAGATGCAGAATAAAGTGTTACAGTTACAGAGAAAGTTCAGTGCATGCAGGCAATAAGGTGCAAGGGCATCACAAGGTAGATTGTGAAGTTAAAAGCCCACCTTATCATACTAGAGGACTGTTCAATAATCTTACAATAATGGGACAGAAGCTGTCCACGAGCCTGAGGTATGTGTTTTCTTGCTTTTGTATCTTCTGCCCAAAGAGGGGAGAAGAGAGAATATCTTTCTGGAACGGGCTTTGATTATGTTGGCTGCTTTACCAAGGTAATGAAATGTGTAGACAGAGTCCATGGAGTGGAGTTTGGTTTTCATGGTGTACTGAGATGTGTTCACAACTCTCTGGAGTTTTTGCTTTGCAGAGGTTGTCCAGTCTGCTCAGTGCTCCCAGGTTACTCTATTTTAGATATCCAACACCTGCAATGTTCTTTTTTTATCTAATAGTTTAAATGCTTTAGTGAGCACAAGTTGAACATTGGAACATCTATAAAAGATAATGACAAAAGCAGAAACATTTTTTTAAAAACAACTGTTTTGAAATCCACTGAATTTTAGTCATCTTTATGACCAAATAAAGTGTGCTGGCCATTAGTTAAACAACTAAAACTGATTTATACCTAAACACTTTCAGAGTGCTTTGCAGTGTTGATAAAGAGCAAGATCTCACTGTCTATTCAATTACAGAATATGGTGTCTCTGATCCTCCGCACCTAGAGATCATAGTCTTCAGTTTGAGCTTTGCCTTATTGACACTTGCCTTCAAATGTGAACCATGCACATACCTAGGGTAAGTGCAACTGTCCCCATCATTATCACCTTCCAGACTTTCAGATGAGATAGTAATAGTGAGAATTTTGGAATGACAAGGTGAAGATTTACAAGACAATCCTGGGCAGGTGTAATAGAAGGCAAAATCCCAGGGGATTTCAGTGACAGAGTAGCCATTATAGTTACGTCCCTCAGGGCAATACAGGATTGGCTGCAAGAACTCTGCCTTACAAATTAGAATAGGGACAAAGTTGCCATAGTACCCAGGTCTCCAATCAATGGTGTCTGGGGCAAGGCTGGCACTTACTACACTTGAACTGAGAAGCTTGCTGGACATTTCAGTCAGTTCCTTTGCTGAGGGCCCCAGTCACAATTAAGCTAAGTTCACTAAATATGGCAGACTAACTAATTTGTTTTAATGACAATTTGGTCAAGATAATTGACTTCTTAAGTCTAAATATGTCACATCAACTTATTTTAAAATTCACAACCATTGTGGTGAGAATTGATCCAGAGCCTCATTCACCTAGATATTTGATATCCAGAGTGTTGCTGATCTCAGAGATCATTGAACTTTTCCCTACACAATCAGATTGAAGAGGTTTGCTTTTGAATTTATCTCTGCCTAATTCGAAAAGAAGCCTCTCCTTTTGCCTTTCCTTCATTTGACAAAGACTTACTATTTAGTAGCAAGCACAGACTAAATACCCATTTACATCCAGTTCCTAAGGCTAGGTTTGGAACTGTGGGGAAGGTTTGGTTGGAATAAGCTGCATCATGTGGTCTTGGAAAAGGCATTCCATAATAGTGCCATTTGGTTCATTGTGCCAACTTGCTTTGTGAAAGGGATTGCCATCTGCACTACATGTCAGTAGACTATGGCATTGTGCCACTTGCTGCAGAAACAGAAGAACAGGCAATGCCAGCTTGGCCATGAAATAACGTTCTGGCAGCTTGTGCTTTGTACCATCTGTGGGAAGTGCGAGGAACATAGAAAATCTGGAGAGATATTGCAACCTTCTAGAAGATGTTCCGCTTGTTTATTCAACTCTAACTGTGGTACACATGCTACATTTCATATTTTCTTACCACAAAGGAGGCTGATACTCACAGGAGTTTAGAAGGAAAGTGGGGGGGGGGGGGGGATCTAATTGAAACCTATGGAACATTGAAAGATTTAGATAGAATGGACATGGAGAGGATGTTTCCTATAGTGCTGGAGTCTAGGACCAGAGGGCTCAGCCTTAGAATAGAAAGGAATCCCTTTAGAACAGAGATAAGGAAGAATTTCTTTAGCTAGCTGATGGTGAATCTGTGGAATTCATTGCCAAATACACCTGAGGAGCTCAAGTCATTGGGTATATTTAAAGTGGACGTTGGTAGGTTCTTGATCAGTAAGGGCATCAACGATTATGGGGAGAAGGCAGGAAAGTGGGATTGAGAGGGATAAAAAATCAGCTCCTATGTCTTATGGCCATTCAGTTCAATGTCTATGTCAGCTCTCAGAGCAATCTCATCAGTTCCATTCTCCCACAATACATTTAAATACGACTTGTGTTTTTCTTTCTCTCTCTGCACATTGGGTGCTTGTCAGTCTTTTTTAATGGGTTCTTTTGAGTTTCTTGGCTGTGGTTGCCTGTAAAGAGATGAATCTCAAGGTTGCATAAATTATACATACTTCAATAATAAATGTACTTTGAATTTCTGAACTTAGTCATTTATTTGACAACCAACTCCTTCCCAAATCTCTTATCACATTATCAAATAGGGGCAACTTACAGCACCTAGTTAACCTAACATCCAGCAAGCCTAAGGGGGATGACAGGAAGCCGTAGGAAACCACAACAGTTAAAATTAAGGCAACACACACAAAATGCTGGAGGAACTCAGCAGGCCAGACAACATCTATAGAAAAATACAGTTGACGTTTCGGGCTGGGACCCTTTGGCAGGACTCTCTTGTTTGTGAAAGTTAAAATTAATATGTGAAAACTCCGCACAGACAGTACTTCAGATCAAGATTAAGTCTGGATTATTGAAGGCATACATCAACACGGCCAGCTGCTTTACTGTGTCACCCCCTTGATAAGTATAAATCTTATTTTTAGATACATTGTTTTGCTTCTGACTTTCTGGAAAGAATGGATGATTTATATGTTCATATTATTTACAGATTTAACCTATCCATTGATTTTCTGAGTCTTTTTTGATCTTTTCAAAGGAACTCATTTCTTTGACAATCTAACCACTTCTTGACTTGAAGAAGGTGTTATTTCTTGATTTAGTACTGTAACAATTTGTCATTTCTTCAATAATCTCCACTGGATCGATTTCTAAAATCCACTCATGACCACACAGCTCTTGTGGAAATTAGATGACTTACTTGAACACTCCTGATATTAATATCATTGTACCACATAGTTCCATTAGCTAAACATCAGGTCAATGCTGGAACTCTATCAGGAATAAAATTGTTTCCTTCTGTGGGAAATTTTGTTTCAGTCTGCACATCTTCCTCTCTCCTCAAGATCTGGGTGAACTGACCTCATTGTGAACTGGGTCTTCCATGCTTTAATAACTGGACAGAGGTGTTGCCTGCTGTGGAATGGGATATCATTCAGTGATAGGATGCCATTCAAAGTTTGTTGTTAAAGGTAAGCATCCATGCCACACTCATTCCTTCAGCACTTCTCTGACAAGTGATCTCTCAGCTGCTCCATCCAATACAGTGGAGTAAGCACATGCGTAATACCATTTTGTTTCATAAAGTGCTCAAATAGAAATGAACACAACTGGGGGATTAACGACAAAGGAAATAAAAAAAGGATTAAGAAATTGTTGAAATGCACTTACCTTAACTTCACCATGGCCTTTCAATAATCTCAAGTATACTTTATTATCCAGAAACACCAATGCCGATATTAAAAGGATCTTCTTTTGTCCCCATTCAGTAGAATGGATAATGCAGAGAAGAGGAATACATTTCTGTATTAAGATTTAAATGAAGTGATATCTGTTAGGGTTTATGACCTTGTTCTGTGAAGAACATGATTGTGTAGACTCCCCAACCCCCAACACTCCCAATGTGAGACTAACTGCGGAGAGCTAAACTCCTGCTTTTAAATTTTGCCACAAGACTTGAACAGGGCTGGCAAGGCCTGGATTTATTGTGAATACAGGAAACCTAGGGAATCAGGTTTCATAGAGGTCCTGCAGAAGTAATCTGCAAAGCTACATGGAATAAGGTACATGGCATTCTGGGGACATACAGGTACAAGTACATTCAGATATCTGTACAATTGAAATGCTTGCAGCAGCATCACAGACATTCAGGTACAGACAACACACAGAATATAAAATATACATAAATTATCCAATCAGTCCTAATGTAGGGCCTTGGCCCAGAATGTCAAACATTTATTCATTTGCATAGATGCTGCCTGACTTGCTGAGTTCCTCCAGCATTTCGTGTATGTTGCTCAGGATATCCAGCATCTGCAGAATCTCATATGTTCATAAATTAAACGAGACAATGAAGAGAGATGGAGAACAGAAATACTGAAAATCTTAGTGCTATAAAAAGACAGAGTGAAACATAAATCCATGGTAGTTCAAGAGGTGGTCTATCATATTCCTTTACTGTGGTAAGTTGTGCAGATCAATTCAAGCATCTGATGGTAGGAGAATTCAAGCATCTGATGGTTGGAGAATTAGGCACAGAACATGCTACCAAGGGAGAAGGTTGAAGCAGATACCACAGCAAATTTTAAGAAACATTTAGATGGGCATATAGAAGTATAGTGACCACGTGCAGGTGGATGGGATTAGTTAGATTGGCATCATGGTTGACACAAATGTGATGGGCTGAATATCCTGTTTCTGTGCTCTGCTGTTCAAAGTTCTACTTTCTAAGCATGCTTTAAGCTACAGTGGAAGAAACGATGGAGCAGAGGGTGCTAAACAAAAGTCCAGTGATAGGGAGTAGATCAGGAGAGAATGATTGATACCAGTGGCATTGATGCTAATAGAAAACGGGAGGTAAAAAGCTGGTGAATTATTGAAGGCGTGGATGGAAGAGGTGTAATTTAAATCAAATCTGAAAAATACCAGCGATAAAGAAGTAAGCACTGATCATGTGAGATACCAAGCTGGACTCTTTGATGACATGCAAGTACTGCATCCCTCGTTGAGTCTAGAAGACCCTGACACCAGAAGCTGAGGTGCAGTTGCTCAAGTTCACATTAAGAGCGTCTGGCTGAGAAAAGAGAGGTCTGAGTGAGAGGGGTAATTAATAAAGTCATACACAAAATGCTGGAGGAACACTGCGGGAAGCGTCTATGGAAATGAATGAACAGTCGATGTTAGGGCCAGCATCTGCTAAATCTCTTGTGATTATCATATCATGGTTTGCGGATGGTTATTACACATAAATAGGCTTGAACGTTTCAGACTTTTACAGTCGGAATATCCATTGCTGGGAAAACATATTGGAACCTTTTTGCAGGGTAATTTCAATTAACTGTTATAATTTACTTCAGTAAACTACTAACATAAAAAAGGGAATATAAAGCCCAAGCTAGCCTTAATCATTGATAGGTAGGCTCACAAAGTTTAGTTTAATAATCATTTAAGTATGATTGAAGCTTGTGAGATTTCACCTTTTTCTAACAATGAAGGTGAGGATGTTTTTTATGGATTGTTGTGTGACAGCAAGAGCTCATACAACAACAGTTTAGTTTTTACTTTCCCACTTTTAGATTATTTTCTCAAGTGCAGATAAGAGGCGGTAAAATAATTGGAATGGAACTATCACAAGGTTCACTTCTAGAGAAAACCTTAAGGTCAGACACCTGAGGGAGTAAATAGATGTTGTTGGTACTATGAAAATTAACTCTAAAAGTACTCTGCTCCATTTGTTCTTGCCATGTTTTATTTATTTCGCATGATTAAGAGTGAATGTAGAAAATCGAACCTTGCGTTAAATTAACTTCAGCTCTGGTTGAAAAGCCAGATTTTTACTTCTGCCCCCATTCAGAAGAACTTTGGATCATAAATAATTCATAGAGTCATAGAGTAGTACAGTATGGACATGGGCCATTCAGCCCATCCTGTCTATGCTGACCAATGTTCCCATTTCCTTGAAATGTCATTGGGTTTGACATGTGAATTTCAACTAACCACAGTTGGAAGAATCAGAATCAGGATTCAGAATCAGAATCAGGTTTAATATCACTGACATATGTCATGAAATTTGTTACCTTTACAGCAGCAGTTCAATGAAATACATGATAAATAAATATAAAGAAAAAAACTGAATTATATTAACTTGTAGGATTGAGTTTAAGAGCCAAGAGGTAATGTTGCAGCTATATAGGAACCTGGTCAGACCCCACTTTGAGTACTGTGCTCAGTTCTGGTTGCCTCACTACAGGAAGGATGTGGAAACCATAGAAAGGGTGAAGAGGAGATTTACAACGATGTTGCCTGGATTGGGGAACATGCCTTATGAATAGGTTGAGTAAACTCAGCCTTTTCTCCTTGGAGCGACGGAGGATGAGAGGTGACCTGATAGAGGTGTCCAAGATAATGAGAGGCATTGATCGTGTGGATAGTCAGAGGCTTTTCCTCAGGGCTGAAATGGTTAGTACAAGAGGGCATAGTTTTAAGGTGCTTGGAAGTAGATACAGAGGAGATGTCAGGGGTAAGTTTTTTACACAGAGAGTGGTGAGTGTGTGGAATGCCACTGGCAGAGGTGGTGGAGGTGGAAATGATAGGGTCTCATTAGATTCCTGGATGGAGCTTAGAAAAATAGAGGGTTATGGGTAACGTCTAGGTATTTCTAAGGTAAGGACATGTTTGGCACAGCTTTGTGGGCCAAAGGGCCTGTATTATGCTGTAAGTTTTCCATGTTTCTAACTATATAAATGTCTATTAAATGGTTTAGTTAAAATAAGTTGTGCAAAAAACCAGAAATAAAAAAAGTAGTGAGATAGTGTTCATGGGTTCAATGTCTATTTCAAAATCAGATGGCAGAGGGGAAGAAGCTGTTTCTGAATCACTGAGTGTATGCCTTCAGACATCTGTACCTCCTTTCTGATGGCAACACTGTGAAGAGGCCAGGTCCTGGGTGGTGGGGGTCCTTAATATTGATCCCACCTTTGTAAGGCACTGTTGCTTGAAGATGTCTTGGATACTACAGAGGCTAGTACCCATAATGGAGCTGACTAATTTCTGCAACTTACTTCAATCTTGTGCAGTAGCACCCCGACACCAAATGATGATGCAGCTAGTCAGCATGTTCTCCACTGTACATATGTGGAATTTTCTGAGTGTTTTACATGACAAACCATATCTCCTCAAACTCCTAATGAAATATTGCCTTACTGATAGCTGCATTGATATGTTGCATCCAGGTCAGGTCCTCAGAGATATTGACACCCAGAAACTTCAGATTGCTCACTCTCTCCACTTCTGATCCCTCTGTGAGGATTGGTTTGTGTTCCCTTGTCTTACTCTTCCTGAAGTCCACAATCAGCTCTTTGGTCTTGCTTATGTTAAGAGCAAGATTGTTGCAGTGACACCACTCAATTAACTAGTATATTTCACCTCTGTATACCCTTTTGTCACCATCTGAAATTCTACCTACAATGGTTTTCCTTTATGGCTTGGGGAAATAAATTTAGGTTCTAAGTCAGCTTGGCTGCAATGATATTAAATAGGTGCCTGAGTTTTCGACCCCATTTCCCTAAAGACTAAAGTTTTCCAAGTGAGGAATGATGTTATATCTCTGTAATGCTCAGGTCATTGGACTGACCCCTGCTGTCTTAAGAACTGTATTAGGACATTGAGTATAGAAATCGGGATGTTTTACAGAAAAAATATCTTTTCATGTGTCCTCTAAACCTTTCCTATTCATGCACCTATCCAAGTTCCTCTTAAATTATGTTAATGTACCTATTTCAACCACTTCCTCGGTCTAGCACCTCATTTCACATGCCAACCATCCTCTGGGTGAAAATGTTCCCCCTCACGTACACAGTAAATCTTTCCTCTCCATTCTTCTAAATCCATGACCTTTACTTCATGATTTGTCAACATTCATCCTATCTATGCCCCTCATGATTTTATATACCTCTGTAAGATCACCCCTCCATCTCCTACTCTCTAGTGAATAAAGCCTCAAACTGCTCAACCTCTCTCCATAACTAAGTCTCCCAAGTCCCAGAAATATCCTTGTGCATCTCTGCAATCTTTCCATCTTACCGGCATCTTAATGGCCGCTTAATAGAAGGGAACCAAAACTGAACACAATATTTCAGATGCGTCCTCACCAACTTGTTATATATCTGTAATATAACATCCCAACTTCTATACTTAATGCCCTGATTCAGCTTGGTAAGCCAACATCTTGCAAGGGTCAGTCCAATGGCAAACAAACTGGCTGACTGATTTAAATAAATATTGGAGCGTAAATTTACTTCCCCAAGGCACAATGGAGAATTTATTTGAAATGTGGTCAACTGAACTTCTCTTCTCAATCTCAATGACACTTCCACAGAAGCAAGTTCCATCCCATGTAAATGTTCATACTGCAGATCTGTAATGTTACAGCTGTGATGTTTTCAGTACAGAAACTGTATTACCTGACTGAATTAACAAATATGTGTCAGAATATTCTTGCATCTATGGCTGGTGATCTTAATTACGGAATATGAATAGATTTAGGTCTGTCCAACTGTTTCTGTGAATGCAGAGTAAAATGTTTGGTCTAATACAAAAATATTTACATGATTCAGCCCACTCAAAGACAAACCCATATCTCCCAGAATTTTCTTATGAGAACTCAAATAAAATCAGAAGTTGTTGGAGGTATTGAACAGAACAAGTAACAGCAGAGGAGAAAAATGAAGTTATATTGGGTAGCTTTGTACAGCTGGAGACTCAAAAGTCCGCAGATGCTGGAATCTTGAGCAAACAAAAAAACAAACTGCTGGAGGAACTCAGAATGGAAGGCAGCATCAGTGGCAGGAAATGGACAGACATTGTTCTGGGTCAAGCCCCTTCACCTAGACTGGAAAAAATCGCCATAGAGATTGATTGAGGTTCTATCCATATAACTAGAGGAAATTGGTTATGTTAGAGAGTGCACCATTTTCTACCTAACAGTAAATGCTTGTGGAAACATCTTCCCATAGTTCTGTGGGAGGTCAGAGGTCACTTTTCCAATGCCTGTTCAGCAAAAGCTACCTTTAAACCCCTATCATTTTGCAAATCAATTCCTGCAAAGGAAATGGTGTCACAGGTTTTGAATTATTCCTTGTGGGTTTTGATTTTGCTGGTGGAATGGGTGACATGAACAAAGCATGGCTGTGGCATGTAAAGCAGCAACCCACAAGAGAAACCTGCCAACTGTTCTGCCCAAAAAATTGCAGAGAGCCGTGAATGAGGTGAGAAGTCAAATCGGTTCTGGTTTTTTAAAAATCTTATTTTCCCATTTTTTACACAAGAATTCCATTCTGAAACAATACCTTCTTTTTCCTCTCTCCACAAATTCTGCCTGACCAACTGAGTGTTTCCAGCATTTCCTGTTTTTATTTCAGATTTCCAGCATCTGCGGTTTTTCTCCTATTTCCAGCCCCCATTTATCACCTGTACATTTCCTGTCAAGATGACTGATGACTTTTATTTCACAGCACATCAATCCATGGAGCATACTGGGGAGAATATGTAGTTCTTGGAAGTGTTAGCTGAATCTCTTCACTTATTCAACATTTCTGTTTGCTGCCTTTTTTTTCTGTTTGGTAGATTGATTGCTTTCTATTCTTTCAGCAGTGTTGACTGGCATGGATAGCAATGTTGCAATGTGGCTCAGTGGATTACACGCTTTTGACAATGAGATCATGCCCCATTCTATATTCTTGAGTGTAACTTAATTGAAGTTGACACTCTGAGGGGGTGCTGCACTGTCCATGGTCCTACTTGTCAAAAGGCATGTAAATATGAGATTAACACACACAAGGCGCTGCAGGAACTCAGCAGGCCAGACGTATCTAGGGAGAGGGATAAGCAGTTGACATTTCGAGCCGAGACACTTCATCAGGTCCACGATTCCAATGGTAGTCATGACATTGCAAAATAGTAATAAAAAAATTAAAACGTAGATATTAGAAATCTCAAATCACAACAGAAAGTGCTGGAAATACTCAACAATAATAGAGATGCAATAACAATTGGATAATCTCTTGTACAGAAATTGGTGAAGGGCTAAATATCAGAGAGAAATTATCTGCCATCTCTTCAAAGCAGATTTTCCCATGCTCATCTCTAAGAATGTAAAGATCTCTGCTTAGTAATATGGCTCATTTCAAAAGCCAAACAGCACCAATAAAGCATTATTTATTCAGCTGGGCCTGTAGACTCAGGTTCTTGACTTTTTGCCCAAGGCACCAGTTCCCCCAATCTTTATTACTGACACGCAGGTGAAAACTTCATCAATAGCCCATCCTGGTCTAATAATGTAGATTCTACAGCCAAGAAAGCTGACCAGCCCCTCTACTTCTTCAGAAGGCTAAGGAAATTAAGCCTGTTCCTATTGGCCTTCACCAATTTCAATAGATGCACACGGAAAGCATCCTGTCTGGAGATGACAGTTTGTTATGGCAGCTGCTCTGCCCATGCCTGCAAGAAATTACAGAGAGTTGTGGATACAGCCCAATCTATTGTCCAAACCAGACTCCCCTCCCCTAACTCTGTCTACACTTCCCACTACCTTGTGAAAATGGCCAGATAACCAAAAATCCCTCACAGCCCAAACCTTCTGTTTTAGCCCCTCTCGTAGAAGACACAAAAGTATGATAATATGAATCCCAGACTTAAGGACAGCTTTTATAACATTCTTGAACTGACCTCTTGTATGATAAAGATGAACTCTGACCTCAAAATCTATCTTGTCATGGCTCCTGCATCTTATTGTCTACCTGCACTGCACTTTCTCTGTTACTGTGACACTCTATTCCACAATCTGTTGTTGTTTTCCTTTGTACTAACTCAGTGTAATTATGTTTTAAAATAATCTGTATGGATGGCATGAAAAATTAAGCTCTTCACTGTATCTCAGAATATATGACAATAATGAAACTATCCCAATAACAATGCAGCTTGCTTTAGAAGCTTCGGACTGCGTTAAGATTATCAGAGTTAACTATAGCCATGGAATGAAAAATGAGGAGGAAGGAATTAATGATCCCATTTCTATTTTAGCTAATTTTTTTAATTAAAGAACAGAATTAAACATATTAAGGAAAGAAGCATTTTTATCATTGCTGACTAATATCGGCAGCAGAAAAATCATTACCCCATGCTGGGCTAGATCACAGCTGATGAAAAATCTGCTGAGCCCCAAGGTTTTGAAACTGACTGTACAAGCCAGTTACACTGCTGACAAACCATGGCTGATTAACTAAAGGGCAGTTGTAGATAAAACAAAACGGATGATAATGATTTGTTGAAAGTGGAACCTTCAGTCACAAAAAAATTGTCCTCAAGTAACTGTTCCTTGAAGTATTGGATATAGGAAATGTGGATATGGTGAGAAGATAATCTGTGTAAATCTCATCAGTAAGCAACCATTTGTGATGCCCATGTTGAGTCTTAAATCCCCTACCCTTCATGAGGAGGGTAGAGTTGCCACCATTGTCTTTCAGCCTCTTGAGGTTATGATTCTCAGCACAATTCAGGAAATATTTGTTATCATTATGGAAGAATTAACATTCAAATGCATATGTTTTCAGAACCGAGAAACAATGGAGGAACTTAGAACACAGATATGTGGAGTCAGGGAAACATGCCTTTGGCCCACTGAGTTGCACTGACCAAGTATTCATTTTAAATTGATCCCATGTTAGTCCTGTTTCATTCTTCCTATACTTTCCTGAATCTCCATCACTCACTAAACGAGGTATTTTACAACAGCCAATTAACACATGAATTCCACATCTGTGGGATATGGGAGGAAACCAGAGCACTGTCAGAACTGAACAAGGATAAAAAGAGTACTCCACAGGACAGTACCAGAAATCAGGATGTAATGTTGAGTCTTTATAAGGGTTGGAGGCAATTTTGGGCCATATACCTAAGGAAGGATGTGCCAGCCGAAGAGAGGATCACTTAAATGTTCCTAGGAATGAAAGGGCTAATGTATGAGGAACATTTGATGTCTCTGAGCCTGTACTGTATGGAGTTTTGAAGAATGAGAGAGGAATTTCATTGAAATCTACTGAATGTGTTGTGGAGAGTATATTCACAGGCTGCTTCGTGGACAGGTACGGAATCATCAAGGTGTTTGAATGGAAAATCCTACAAAAGGTAGTGAATTCAGCATGGGTAAAGCCCCTCTCCATCATTGAGCACATCTGGATGAAACACTGTAAGAAAGCGGCATTCATTGCCAGAGATCCCCACCATCCAGGATATGCTCTCTTCTTGCCACTACCATCAGGTAGAAGGTACAAGAGCCTCAAGATTTGTACCACCAGGTTGAAGAACAGTTACAACCCCTCAATCATCAGGCTCTTGAATAAAAGGGGATAACCCTACCTGACCAAGATAGTGCCAGCGTACAATGCTCCCCTGGTTGACATCTTCCAGATAGCCCACAAAAATGTCTTTTTCACTTCTTTTACATCTTAAGCATGTTTCTGGGACTGTTAGAGCCTGCGATCTATGGTTTGGTGATTGATTAAGTGATCCAGCACTTTGCTGCCTCTGAGAAAATTCCAGGCTATGAGTGCATATCGGACGGGCTTGAAGCAAAGAAACTTTAAGATTGGGCATGAGCTGATGTTCGACTTGCTTTCACCGGTTAAAGCATCCATTGATCGCCAGCTGAGGTTTGATGTTTCTCTCTGAATGACTTTCATGTTCTTTCTTTGTTTCATGGCTATCTGGAGAAAACAAATTTGATAGTTGTACAGGGATACATGCTTTGATAATAACTGAATCTTTGAACCTTCAAGCAACACACACAAAATGCTGGTGGGTTGCAGCAGGGCAGGCAGCATCTATAGGAAAGAGCACAGTCAATGTTTTGGGCCGAGACCCTTCGTCAGGATGAACTGAAAGAAAAGATAGTAAGAGATTTGAAATTGGGAGGGGGAGGGGGAGATCCAAAATGATAGGAGAAGACAGGAGGAGGAGGGATGAAGCTAAGAGCTGGGAAATTGTTTGGCAAAAGGGATACACAGCTGGAGAAGGAAGAGGATCATGGTATGGGAGGCCTAGGGAGAAAGAAAGGGGGAGCGGAGTGCCAAAGGGAGATGGAGAACAGGAAAGGATTTATTGTTAGGAATGGGGTAAGAAGGGGAGGAGGGGCATTAACAGAAGTTAGAGAAATCAATGTTCATGCCATCAGGTTGGAGGCTACCCAGATGGAATATAAGGTGTTGTTCCTCCAACCTGAGTGTGGCTTCATCTTGACAGTAGAGGAGGCCATGGATTGACATATCAGAATGGGAATGGGATGTGGAATTAAAATCTGTGGCCACTGGGAGATCCTGCTTTCTCTGGCGGACCGACACCAATATATAGAAGGCCGCCCCAGGAGCTACATGGTGAACATTTGAAGCTTTTGAATTATACTCATTTGCCCATCATTGAGATGTTCCCCATTACCAGTGATCTCACTTTATGAGCTCATCAGAATCAGGTTTAATATTAGCAGTATATGTTGTGAAATTTGTTAACTTAGTGGCAGCAGTAGAATGCAATACATGATACTATGAAAAAAATCAATTACAGTCAGTATACTGTATATATGTATATTAAATAGTTACATTAAAATAGTGCAAAACAGAAATAATAAAAAAGTGATGCAGGGCTTGTGGGTTCAATGTTCATTTAGGAATTGGATGGCAGAGGGGAAGAAGCAGTTCCTGAATCGCTGAGTGTGTGCCTTCAGGCTTCTGTACCTCCTACCTGATGGTAACAGTGAGAAAAGGCCATGCCCTTTGTGCTAGAAGTCCTTAAAAATGGATGCTGCCTTTCTGAGACACCACTCCTTGAAGGTGTCCTGTGTACTTTGTAGGCTGGTACCCAAGATGGAGCAAACTAAATTTACAACCCTCTGCAGCTTTTTTCAGTCCTGTGCTGTAGCCCTCCATACCAGACAGTGATGCAGCCTGTCAAAATGCTCTCCAAGGTTGTTCTACAGAAGTTTTTGAGTGAATTTGTTGACATGCCAAATCTCTTCAAACTCCTAATGAAGTATAGTCACTGTCTTGCCTTCTTAATAGCTGCATTGATATATTGGGACAAGGTTAGATCCTCAGAGATCTTGACATGCAGGAACTTGAAACTGCTCACTCTCTCCACTTCTGATCCCTCAACGAGGATTAGTTTATATTTCCCTCATCTTACCTTTCCTGAAGTCCACAGTTCTACTGTCTTACTGATGTTGAGTGTAAGTTTGTTGCTGTTTCACCATTCCACTAGTTGGCATATCTCACTCCTGTATATCCTCTCGTATCCATCTGTGATTCTACCAACAATGGTGATATCATCAGCAAATTTATAGATGGCATTAGAACTATGCCTAGCCACACAGTCACGGGTGTAGAGAGAGTAGAGCAGTGATTTAATCACCCTCCAAGGTGCACCAGTGTTAATCATCAGCGAGGAGGAGATATCATTATCAATCCACATAGATTGTGTCGTAAAGTGAAAAAGTGATGATTATTTCAAGTAGCAAAAGTCGGTCTAAGTACACTTCTCCCTCAAAGCACGGTTGTGTATTCTGCCTAGAACTGTAAAACACTGGGTGATGTCTTTGCATTGGTGTGCTACATAGTGCCTCAGGCAAATTCCTCCTTTTAGGCATTAATGCAGGTTGTTAACCAGTCACTCCTTGCGAGGTGGTTTCATCCTTATACAATAAAACACTCTCCTGTTCCATTAACAAGGGGTTCATTTTCCTCATGGACTGTTGTTTTACCGTGACAATCTGTGCCTATATATTAAACCACCTTTCTTTATTAGCCATCGTCAGGACAGAGCTGACCCCTGCAATGAATAGTTTCTTAATTTTAGAGGGGTATATAAGGAAGTCACATATAGGCCTTGTTAAGTGAATCACTTAAGGGAGTCCTCTATAGGCTCAGATAATTGAATCACATATAGTCTGTTAAATTAATCAAGTGGGAATTGGGATATTATATTAAAGTTGTATAAGATATTGATGAGACTGCACATGGAATACTATGTACAGTTTTGGTCACCACATAATAGGAAAAGTATTAGTAAACTGGAAATCAAGGGCTTGAGTTTTAGGGAAAGATTAAGCAGGCTAAGACTGTATTAATTGAAACGTAGGAGATCACGGGGCGATCTTACAGAGATGTATAAACTCATGAAGGGTATAGAAAGGGTGAACGTATGAAGTTTCGTTTCCCCCAGGGAAAAGAACGATAAACTGGAGGGCAAAAGTAGAGAGGTGAAAGATTTATCGAGACCTGAGATATAACTTCAGTATATGAAACGAGCTGCCAGAGGAAGTGGTTGAGGCAAGTACATTAACAGCGTGCAAAAAGCATAGACAGGAGGGGATGGGCTTTGGGCTGTAGAGCACCATGGTCAACCTGGGTGAGTTAGAGCAAGGGCTTCTTTCCATACTGTACAGCTCTGACTCTCTCTTTCGATACATCCAGTTAGGTGAATCACATTTAGGTCCAGTCAAGAGAGCTACATACGAGCTCTGACCAGTTAAATATGGTAGTTTCTTAACCTGTCACTCATTAATGAACCACTTTAGACTTTTACAACAACCTGACAGTTTCCTGGTCACATTTACTGGTAAAGCATTTTATTAATGAGCTTCTGTTTCAAGAAAAGATGAACTTAAGTGCTCAAGCCCTTGTGGTGTGAGTTGAACTCATGTTCTTTGGATTATTAGCCTGGGTTCGGTTCAATAATCCAATTAGATCCTCTCTAACATCCTGCATCATGAGGAGCAGTATATTTTTAGTATGATAGGGATTAAAGCAAGAGTTACTTTGGTAGGGAGTTTTAAATGAGGAATTAGCATTTTGTTCTGATGCTTCAGTAGTTAGTGCTTCCTTCTCACTCCATCAGTGATCTTGACTTCTGGTACTGTGTGGGCTCTGTTTATTCTCCTCTTCAGTGGATGGGTTTCCCTCTGTGCCATCCTAAAGACATAAAGTAAATTTGTTAACAAAGTATATATATGTCACCATATACAACCCTGCAATTCATTTTCTTGTGGTGCTCAGAGTAAATACAAAGAAACACAATTGAGTCAATGAAGACCATGCAAGACAAGATGGATGAACAGCTATTGAGCAAAAGACAACAAACTGTGCAAATACAAAAAAAAACAATTAAATAATAAATAAATAGACAATGAGTATTGAGATCACGAGATGAAGAGACCATTAAAATGAGTCTAGTGTTCAGTGCTGGAGGTTTCAACAGCCTGATGGTTGAGGGATAACTGTTCCTGAGGCTCCAGTACCTCTTTCCTGATGACAGTATTGAGAAGAGAGCATGGTCTGGATGGTATGAGTCCCTTATGATGGATGTTGCATTCCTATGACAGTGCTCCATGTAGATGTGCTCAAAGCCGGGGAGGGCTACTATCCATTACTTTTTGTTGGCTTTTCCATTGAAGGCATTGGTGCTTCCATGATATAATCAGTCAACATACTTTCTACCACACTTTTACAGAAATTTGTCAAAGTTTTTGATGACATGCCAAATCTTCACACATTTCTAAGAAAGTAGAGGCACTGCTATGCTTTCTATATAATTACACTTATGTGCTGGAAACAGAACAGATCCTTTGAAATGATAGCACTGAGGAATTTAAAGTTGCTGACCTTCTCCACCTCTGAGACTGCAATGAGTTCTGGCTCATACACCACCGGTTTCCTCCTGAAGTCAATAAAGAGTGATTTGGTCATGCTGACATTGAGTGAGAGGTTGTTGTTGGTGGCATCACTCGGCCATATTTTCAATCTCCCTCCTATATGCCAATTCGTCAACACTTTTGATTTGACCAAAATGACAATGGTATCGTCAGCAAACTTAAATATGGCATTTGAGCTGTGCTGAGCTACACAGTTATGTGTAAAGCAAATAGAATGGGGCGGGGGCACACAGCCTAGTAGTGCACCTGTGCTGATGGTGATTGTTGAGGAGATGTTGTTGCCAGTTCAAACTGTCTGGGGACTGCAAGTGAGGAAATTGAAGATCCAATTGCACAAAGAGGTATTGAGACCTATGTCTTGTAGTGTATTGATTAGTTTTAAATAACTGATAGTATTGAATGGCGAGCTGTAGTCAATGAAGGGCATTCTGATGGATGCATCTTCACAGTCCAGATGCCCCAGGATTGAATGAAGAGCCAACAAAGTGATATCTGCTGTTGACCTGTTGTGACAAAGGCAAAATGGCACGGATCCAAGTTGCTTCTCCGGCAGGAGTTGATACATTTCGTCATTGACCTCTCAAAGCACTTCATCTTTGTGGATGTAAGTGCAACTAGATGCTAGTCATTGGGGCAGGTTGCCACATTTTTCTTGTGCGCTGGTATAGCTGAGGCCTGCTTAAAGCAGGTAGGTACCTCCAGAATGCCAAAGCAAGAGGTTAAGTAGCTCAGTGAACACTCTGGCTAGCTGATCAGCACAGGTCTTTAGTACTTGGTAAGGGATCTTGTCTGGGCTACATAGTCTCCGTGCATTCACCCTCTTGAAGGATGTTCTCATGCCGGCCTCTGAGACTGAAAACACATGGTGATTGGAGGTTGTGGTGGTTTGTGAAAGTGCCTCCTTAGTCAAAGTGAGCTAAAAGGCGTTGAGCTCATCTGGGAGCAAAACCTTTTTGTCTCCTATATCGCTGATTTCACTATGCAGGAGGTGATTGCATTTAAGTCTAGGCACGGCCTTTGAATGCCCCTCAGTGATTCAAGTTTTGTCCAGAAATGTCACTTTGCACGTAAGATGGCTTTCCAGAGGTCATACCAGGACGTCTTGTATTTTACTTGGTCACCAGACTAAAATGCCACTGATCTGGCCCTCAGAAGACTGCAGATATCTTGGCCCATCCAGAGCTTCTGTATGGGGAAGACCTTGAATGATTTTGTGGTGACATACTTGTCTAAAACTGTTTTATGAAGTCCATGACAACTATGGCAAATTTGTTCACATCCTCTGATGAGTCTTTGAACATGGCCCAGTCCATCAATTCGAAGGAAGCCCATAGCTGCTCCTCTGCCTCCTGTGGCCACCTCCCCTTATCGCTGGAGTCTTGCTCTTTAGCCTCTGCCTGTACACAAGTAAAAGGAAAACAGCCAGATGATCAAATTTTCGAAATGCATTCTAGGCATGTAATGGCCGTCGTTATGTCTCATCTGGAACTTCCAGTTGGCGGACGATTTCCCTCCACACCGCCCTGTCCCGACACTTGTCGTTAACGTCATTGTTTTGATCCTTTATTGAGACCGACATATTGGGACATCGTGTACTTGGCTTGCCTTTGCCTTCTGCCGGATGAGCTTAAAGAGATCACCACCTCTCTTCTTGGTAGATCATCTGCTTGCAGAGCAACAATTGTCTTCCAAGGTCGTAGCTCTTCCGCCTTCCCCACCACTCTCCTGCTGGGTCTGCTGTTGGCCATTGCTCATAACCCCGAGAGAGAGACCCTTACCAGGTGCTACCAGCTGGTTCAGCTGGACCTGGGATGTTTCGCTGTGCCGTGCTCCGGGCTGGGTGTTGTGGTGGCCGGCGGCTGTGGCGGGGACACTGGGGATGTAGCAGTACGGCCTGAGCCTCCGCTCAAAGTGGCAGCACCAGTGGCTGCTGAGCCTGGGCGCGGTGGTGAAGGGCTGCGAACAGACGTCGCAGGCAAAGGCGGGCGCCCTGGAAAAAAATAACAGGAAATACATTTTTGTCCTTATGATCTTGTCCAGCTCTCCTTTGGAAGAGACACATTCTCATGTTTCCCGCTGTGTTTCTCCCACCTCCACCACTTCCGTCCACCACCGCTGCTGCTATCCCGCCGCCATCTTGGTATCATGTAATGGTAGGTATTCCTAATCATAGTGTAACAATGGTAAAATGTGTTGGGACTCCTTGTTCTGCAGGTGATACATTGATGACAATTGGGCAGGGGTTCCTCAAACAAGCCCGAATGAAGCCCCGATAATAATTTGAAAGGCACCAAAGTAGGCTGTCCTTTGTTTGCTGATCATGGTTCTCAATACCTCAAGTGCTTGCTTAACATTGGCCTTTGGAAGCATGTAAATTGTGGTCAAGCTCATGGAGGATAAAACTCTGGGTATGTAGAATGGTAGAATGGATGGCACTTAATTACTTGATGTTCAAGAGTGACAGGAGGAACAAGAGTGACAAGACCACTTACAGCTGAGCACCACAATGAGTTTACCCTGAAACACAGAACTCCACCTTTTGCCCTCCTTGAATCAGCAATCTGGTCCTTCTGGTGGATTGAGAAGCCTTTGGGTCTTACTGACATATCTGGCTTGTCTGGAGTGAGCCATGTCTCTGTGAAGCAGATAATGCAGTAATCTCTCATTTCCCTCTGATGCAGCAATCTTGCCCTTGGGTCCTCTATCCTGTTCTCCAGTGACTGTACATTTCAGAATCAGAATAAGGTTTATTATCAGTGGCATGAGTTGTGAAATTTGTTAACTTAGTAGCAGCAGTACATTACAATACATGATAATATGGACAGAAAAATAAATGAAAAAAACTCAATTAAAGTAGTTATATATGTATATTGAATAGATTAAAAATAGTGCAAAAATAGAAATAATATCTATTTTTAAATGAGGTAGTGTTCATGGGGTCAATGTCCATTTAGATATCAGATGGCAGAGGGAAAGAAGCTGTTCCGGAATTGCCAAGTTTGTGCCTTTAGGCTTCTGTACCTCCTCCTTGCTGGTAACAATGAGAAGAGGGCATGTCCTGGGTGATGAGAGCCCTTAATAATGGATGTCGCCTTTTTGAGGCACCAGTTCTTGAAGTTGTCTTGGGTACTATAGGGGGTAGTACCCAAGATGGAGCTGACTAATTTTACAACTTTCTGTAGCTTCTTTTGGTCCTGGACGATAGCCTCTCCATACCATACTGTGGTGTAGCCTGTCCAACTACTCTGCATGATATATCTATAGAAATTTTTGAGTGTTTTAGTTGACAAACCAAATCTCGTTAAACTCCTAATAACATATAGCCACTGTTTTGCCTTCTTTATTGCTGTGTCGATATGTTGGGACCAGGATAGATACACAGAGATCTTAAAACTGGGGCACTTGAAATTGCTCACTCTCTCCACTTCTGATCCCTCTTTGAGGATTGGTTCATGTTCCATCATCTTTCTGAAGTCTACAATCAGCTCTTTCCACAAGACCATAAGACATAGGAGAAGAATTATGCCATTTGGCCCATCAAGTTTGCTCCACCATTCAATAATGGATGATCCTTTTTATTCCCTTGTCAGCTGCACTCCTTGGCCTTCTCCACGTAACCTTTGATGCCACCGACAATCAAGAACCCATCAACCTCTACCTTAAGTACACACAATGACCTGGCCTCCACAGCTGCCTGAGTTAACAAATTCCACAAATTCACCGCCCTCTGACTAAAGAAATTTCTCCTCATTTCTGTTTTAAATGGATACTCCTCTAACCTGAGGCTGTACCCTCTTGTCCTAGACTTCCCCACGATGGGAAATATCCTTTCCACATCTACTCTGTCTAGGCCTTTCAACATTTGAAAGGTTTCAATGAGATCCCCACTCATCCTTCTAAATTCCAGTGAGTACAGGTCCAGAGCCATCAAACGTTCCTCATATGATAACCCTTTCATTCCCAAAAAGATCCTTATGAAACTCCTCTGAACCCTCTCCAATGCCAGCACATCTTTTCTTAGATAAGGAGCCAAAACCGTTCTCAATACTCAAAGTGAACCTCAACTGTGCCTTATAAAGACTCAGTATCACATCCCTGCTCTTATATTCTACTCCTCTTGAAATGAGTGCTCTTGAAATGAGTACTTGCCTTCCTCACAACCGTACTGACATTGAGTGTAAAGTTGTTGCTGCGACACCGCCCAACTAGTTGTTATATCTCACTTCTGTATGCCCTCTCATCTCCATCTGAGATTCTACCAACAATGGTTGTATCATCAGTAAATTTATAGATGGTAGTTGGGCTATAACTAGCCACACAGTCATGGGTATAGAGGGAGTAGAGCAGTAGGCTAAGCCTTTGAGGTGTGCTAATGAGTGTCAGCAAGGAGGAGATATTTTCATTAATCCACACAGAATACAGTTTTCTGGTTAGGAAACTGGGGGATCCAATTGCAGTGGGAGGTACAGGGGCCAAAGTTCTATAGCTTATTGATCAGGACTGTGGGATATTAAACGTTGAGGTATAGTCAACGAAGAGCATCCTGACATTAGTGTTTGTATGCTAACATTTGCTACCATCTGTTACTGGACAGACAAAAGTCTTACACCTTGATACTTTAATCAGTCTTGGAGTCCTGCTCTCAGATCTCACTTCTGGCCGTGGCAATGTACACCACCTTTGCCCGCTTAAAGATGCTCTACTTGGATTACTGGGAGTTAAGTCGATCGAGTCCTTTGGAAAATCGTGAAATTGTTAGTTCATTAAGATGGTTCAAAAGTACTTTGCTGAATGGGATTACAGGCTGCAGATTGCAGATAGAGTAGTTCAGAAGTACATTTAGTTTGTAAACTGCCGCAAAGCATCACCGTCTGGTGTTTCACCAGCACCACCTTGATACATGTACAGGAGTTAACAAGTTTACCAGTTTACCAAATTTAGTTGACCACTGTAAATTTCAATTGGCTGAATGAGCTCCTTCTAGCTACATGCTCCAAGGTTAGCAACAATGATATTTGGTATTGTGGGATAAGGTGATTACTAATCTGTTAGAACTGAAGATATTTTGATTAATTTTTTTTAATATCTTTACAACTATGATTAATTAAACCTTTTGAATATATCTCTGACCATCAGGAACTTAAAAATGATTCATAATCCTTTGAAGGGCAGTAAGACAGAGGAAGAACCTCTCACTCAATGCCTTTCAACTCATTTGGTATCTGCATCCAAGAAAGATAAGTGCGGGTGAGAGGGGAGTCTGGGCAGTGGGCTAGGTCCCCACGATCTGGTGTGCTGAACTGTGAAGGTGCAACGGTAGGAAGAGTGGCCATATATATATATATAAAATCATTGTACTTTAGAAACCTACTGAGTCTGTGACTGTAGAGGGAAAAAGTCAAAGTCAAGTTCAAAGTACATATTATTGTCATATGTACAAGTAGATGTATTCACTGGTACAATGACAAACTTGAAAAAACGTCATAGGCACATGGCATCAGATACACAAGATTCACAAAAAAAACAAAAACAAACTTAAATTAGACACACTCTTTACAAGGGACAACACAGTTAGCACAAAAATAAAGTCCATTGTAATGGATAATGGAAAACTGAATTACTTCAATAACAATGTCAAGCATAACCTGATTTCCTTCTTTGCTGTTCCCTTGTGATCGAAAATTCCTTTCCAGGTCTGTGGTTGGTAAAGTCAATGTGAAATCTGCAGACTCTACTATGGATGGGGCAGAAAGTGGATGATGGATCAAGGGATGGTGGTTTGCTTCTGTTGTTTGTTCTTGGCTTCTGTGTGATCCAGTCATTTAGCAATAAGTAACCTTGTGAATGCTTTTCCAGTTTGAGCAGTGCAGTCCAGGATACCTTTGTGAGTTGATAAGCCCATGACATTGTTTCAGGATGATTTGGTGATCATCCATGATTCATTTCCTCTTTCCACTTGCTGTGACAGAGTATGGTACAGAATGGCTGTTTTGGGAGTATGCTGTCAAGCAGGGAGTTGTCTGTGTTTGCTGGGAAATTATATTGGCATTGATTCAGTCATGTCACCAATAAAGTTGGAAAGTTGGGCAAACATAGCATTGGTGATATCTCTCCCATGCTTTGAGTAGAAATCACTGCTGTCTTGTAGAACTTAAGCTTGGTGTCAAGTCTTGCTCTTTGAACTACCTCTGCCTTAAAGGCTGTACGGCTGCAGTGGAGATAGTTGTAAATTGCATCATTGAGTCTGCTTCACATTGCTCTAATATATGGGAAGTGGTCCATGTTTGTCAGCCTGTTGTGAATTTGGATTGTCAGGGGTTGATGTGGTGTGTGGGCAGACTGGTAGAACCCTTACAGATACTTACTGTGAGGTCCATCTTCATGTACAATACATCTGGGTGCAGTAATATCAATCACCTGAAACTTAGTTTTTCAAATAAAGCTTTCATGTGAGAAAGTGTCATCTATGTGCTACAGCTTGATGACTGATATTGGAATGACCCTGATTCTGAAAAGGTGGTCAAGAAGGCCAAACAGTTAATGGAAATCAAGTAAAAATTGCAGATGCTAGAAATCTGAAATTAAAAGTAAAATGCTAGAAACACTCAGTAAGTCAGACTGCATCCGTAGAGAGAGAAACAATTAATGGTTCAGATCATCGTCACTTTCTCAGAACTGGAAAAGAAAGAAAAATATGATAGTTTTGACCTGAAATGTCTCTCTCTTCACAGAAACCTTTAGTATAATTGGGGAAACAAATTTAAGCTGTAGAGAATGCTAGGAGGAAGGAATGGATAGGCCAAAGAAAATATCTGCTATAGAGTGACATTGAGGCTAAGTCTGCCTTAGGGATAAGTCTGAGGATTTAGAACAGTAGAGCACAGGGACATGACCTTTGGCCCACAATATCTCTGCCAAACAATGCAGAAATAAACCAAGTCTCTCTACCTGAACATGATCCATATCCCTCCATTCCCTGGATATACAATTTTCTGTTTGAAAGCCTCTAAAACACCACTATCATACCTCTTCCCACCATTACCCTGGCAGTCGATTCCAGGCACCCAGTTCTCTTTAGGTAAAGACACTAGTCCCATGTGTCCCTTCTAATTTTTCCCCTTTCACTTTAAATGTATGTTCCTAATATTTGGCATTTCTGCCTGGAAAATTTATTCTGGATATCTAGGCTACCAATACCTCTCATAATTTTATATACTTATTTCAGGTCTCCCCTCAGCCTCCAACATATCCGAGAAAACAATCCAAATTTGTCCAAGCTCTCCTTATAGCTTATATGTTCCAACCTAGGCATCTTCCTGGTAAACCTCTGGTGCACCTTCTTCACAGAGTCCACATCCTTCTTGTAATGGGGAAACCAGAACTGCACTCATTGCTCCAAGTGCAACCTAACCAAAGCTTTACATACCCACAACATAAGTTACGGTCGAAGATTTAATGGTAGTGGACAGGGGTTGATAATATAGACAAAGAAGTGTAAAACGTTGTGAGATGCAGAGCTCTAGGACATGCCTGGCAGATCAGGCTATGCTGATGGAGAGAGAAAATTTGAACCAGTCATAACTAATCATAGACAGATGTATAGCTGTCATCTGTCAGATGAGCAATGACAGAAATAGACAAATGACTTAGTGGTTAGCGCAACACTATTACAGCTCGGGGCAGCAGAGTTCAGAGTTCAATTCCAGCATTCGTTGTAAGAAAGTTTGTATGTTCTTCCCTTGTGCCTATGGGTTTCCTTCGGGCACTCTGGTTGCCCTCCGCAGTTCAAAGACGTGCAGGTTAGTAGATTAATTGGTTATTGCAATTTGTCCTATGATTATATTAGAGTTAAATCGTTGGGTTGCTGGGCAGTACAGCTTGTTGGGCTAGAAGGGCCTGTTCTGTGCTATGTCTCCAAAATAAATGAAATTTAAAAAAATAATTAAAATGGCCAATTCCAATTCATTTCCTAGCCCTTTCATTTGTGCTTTTTTTGTTGATTGCTTCCAGCATTTTATTTGAGGTTGAACTTCCTGCTCACTAGCAGCTTCTTGAGCTGAAACATTATATTACTGGGCAGAAGAAAGAAAAGCTGGTCAGTGCATCTGGTCACTACATTTAACCCCTGTCTAGAGTGGGATTGGCTATGTAGTGATCCCACTGGTTAGTATCATGACTTGCATATCATCAAGAGCCAGGTATAAAATGCAATGCCATTCTGAATACTTCCAAATTTGAATACTCCTTAACACAACACTGACATAATTCCTCCTGTAGATACTACTCTCATTTTTTAACAAGGAAAAAAAATCATACAGTACATCTCCTGATCTGAACTCTCCAACTAATCTACTACTGAAAAAAAATGTTTGACTTGTCTCAGCCTCTTTTGCTGATTAATATTTTTGTCAATTTAAATCCAATTTGTAGAAAAATAAATATTTGAACATAATTTATTAAAGTAAAAAATATCTTAGGAATTTTACCCCAAATGTACTTTTGATGTTGTGTGCCCCCCACAAAACACCCCATTCCCACTACTTATGTTGTGAACACATGACACTTATAATCAATTGTTGATAAAAATATAGGTCATAATCTCTTTATTACTTTTCTGTTCTATTGCATTTTTTAATTTATCCCTGCTTATAGATTTGTACATTTCCTAATTTTTGCTGCTATTATTGAAAAAATAAATCTTTCTTAATGGAAATTTCTAAGTCTAATTCAAACTCATCATATAATGACATTTAGCATGACACAAAGCTCCAAGGTTCACTCTCCAACACAGTCAGAAATTTGTGCTGTGATGCACTCAACTTTCAAAATCTGGTTCAAAGTATAGTTAGCAAAAGCAGCTAGAAGAGCACCTATTTTTCTGTTGGGAGCTTATATTAATGTCTATTAAACTTACAAGTGTCTAAGAATGTGGTGAAAGAGCAGCAAGCTATTCAAAATCTGAGATTGAAATATGAAATACTATAAATATGCCAGCACCATGGAGCATTGAAGGGTTAGATTGAAAACCCAATACTGGTACCCATACTGCAGATATCATGCCTCTACCTGAACTAGTTACCTGTCAGACTCTGTACAACGCATAGGACACATTTATTTTCAGTTTCATATCAGAGCCAAGATGATTCTCCACAGGGTAACAGTACAGTCCAAATATGGATGATCATTTCCAACCCAAATACATTGTACCCTCTTCAAGAAGCAAGCAGGAACAAGTCTCAACAAGCTCTTGAATTACCTAGGTACATGGGCCAATTGCTAGAAGATCAGATTAATACAGATAGATTCCCATAGGTCTGTATGTACATTGTAGGCTGAATGGTCTGTTGCTCTATGACTCTAGGTCACAAGCTTTCTCAAACTTCCTCTACAACTCAGATTCTTTTTTTCTACTATCTTTTGGTTTAGTCAAATTTCAATAAAACAGCTCAGGAAGAGGGACTTTGGCCCAAAATGTCTGCTCCGAACATGATGCTGAATTAAACTAAATCCCCTTGGCCTGTACATAATCCATAGACCCTCCATTCCCTTTATTTTCATGTGTCTGTATAACAGCCTGTGATGAACCACATATACCTGTCTGGACACGCCCCCTGCTGACTGCTCCTGTGGCTCCTCCCACAGACCCCTGTATAAAGGCGATTGAGGCCTGAGCCCGGCCTCTCAGTCTCCAGGATGTAGTATGGTGGTCAACCACTGCTTGTTCCTTCTTCCAGTCAATAAAAGCCGATATCTCGCCTTTACGTCTCAGAGTGAGTTATTGATGGTGCATCACAGCCTCTTAAATGTCATGATCCATCACTCAAAATCATGACATCACCGACCTCCCTACACTGCCAACCTCCCCCCCCCCCCCCCCAACAGCCCTTTCCAGACACCTAGGACTAATTAGCAGTGAACTAGTCAAATGCTTTTTACAGAAATGGAGGCTTGCTGATTTTGTGCCTTTTTGTCCCAAAAGGTGGCATTGAGATAAATAGGTGCTTTGTGGTTACTGAGTTTGGATGGTGAGAGGACAGATTTACAGTACACAGGTTTGACAATAGCCTCCTCTCTGCTGCCCAATGTTATTGTATCTTCACACTCATTGCTTGCAAGTTTGGTTAGCTGCAGGTCATTAAAAGAGACATATTTCCTCAGAGTGGTAGCAGACTTGTATAAATGGGGCAAAACACTTGGCTGTGGGAGGGTAAACAAGACCTGTCAAATGCTCAGGAGATTCCCCAACTGCCAAAGCCAGCAAATTCCATCCTAGACAAAGGGCCCAAAAACTGCTCATGAAACTCCAAGTGCAGTCTGACCAAGCCTCAGCATTACATCTTTGCCTTTATATTCTAGTCCTCTTGAAATTAACGCTAGCATTGCATTTTCCTTCTCACCACAGACTTAACCTGCAAGTTAACATTTAGGAAATCCTGCACGAGGTCTTCCAAGTCCTCGTCCACCTCTGATTTTTGAATTTTCGCCCCATTTGATGGCAGTTGGCGTGACCAAGATGGCGGCGCGACACAGTTTGCAGCGGCCACTCTGGAGCTGGTATCTGTTATTTGTTAAGCGGGGTGCTGTGCACAATCCTAATCTGATGACAAACGGACACGGGAGCTTGGAGGAACATCTGGAAATCTCCAGCAAGGTCTTCTTCGCTGCTGTAATTGTGAGGTCCGGGTCTCTGCTGAGAAGAACGGGCCCTCAGTCCTCGGGGGTGTCGTAGTGCACTTGGCAGAGGATAGTGCTCAGAGAGGCTGTGCCGGAGGGGATAGTCGGAGGTTCAATGGAATCGGAGTCCGCTGCAGTCGGGATGCTTTCAGTGTGCTGCGTCTGCGAGGCTGAATCCGGCTGTGCTGTGGAAGTCCATAGCTGGGGTACTCCCTTCTGCCGCCTGTGTGGGATGACGAGTCAATCAGGACCCTGAGGATTTGTGGAAACTGTGTGGTGGTTCCTTTCGAACTTATAGTCTTTTAACACCTTTGGACTATTTTTACTGTGCCCATGGTCTGTTTTTTTTTATCAATTATGGTATTGTCTGCACTGTTGTAACTATATGTTAACTATAACTATATGTAACTAAGGCAACACAAGTGAATCTGCAGATGCTGGAAATAAATAAAAAACACGAAATGCTGGCGGAACTCAGCAGGCCAGACAGCATCTATGGGAGGAGGTAGTGACGACGTTTCGGGCTGAAACCCTTCATCAGGAGTGAAGTAACATGGGATGGTCGAGGGGGGAATAAGAAGTGGGGGGAGGGATAAAGTAGAGAGCTGGGAAGTGATAGGCTGGAGGGAAATGGGCTAGGCTGGAGGGAAATGGGCTAGGTGGAGAATTATGGGAAATAAAAGAGAAAGAAAGGTAGGGCTGGGGGAGAAATTATAGTGAGGGGGGAAAGAGAAAGAAAGAGAACCAGACTAAAATAATAGATAAGGATGGGGGTAAGGGTGGGGGGCAGGGGTATCAACGGAGGTCAGTGAGTTGGATGTTCATGCCGGCAGGAAGGAGGCTACCTAGGTGGGAGATAAGGTATTACTCCATCGACCTGCGTGTGGCCTCATCTTGACGGTAGAGGAGGCCATGGAAAGACATGTTGGAGTGGGAGTGGTCTGTGAAATTGAAGTGTGTGGCCACAGGGAGATCCCGCCACTGCTGTAGGACTGAGCGATGGTGTTCAGCGAAACGGTCTCCCAGTCTGCAGCGGATCTCCCCAATGTATAAATGGCCACATCGGGAGCACCGGATACAGTATATCACCCCAGTTGACTCACAGGTGAAGTGGTGCCTCACCTGAAAGGACTGTCTGGGGCCTGGGATGGTGGTGAGGGAAGAAGTGTGGGGGCAGGTGTAGCACTTCTTCCATTTGCAGGGATGAGTGCCCGGAGGGAGGTCCGTGGGGAGGGATGGGGGGGGGGATGAATGGACAAGGGAGTCACGTAGGGAGCGATCCCTGTGGAAAGCCGAGAGTGGGGGGGGGAGGGGAAGATGTGGTTGGTGGTGGGATCATGTAGGAGGTGGTGGAAGTTACGGAGGATTATACGTTGGATCTGTAGGCTGGTAGGGTGATAGGTGAGGACCGGGGGATTCTATCCCTGGTGGGCTGGGGTGAGAGCAGAGGTGTGTGAAATACGGGAGAGGCAATGGAGGGCAGAGTTGATAGTGGATGAAGGGAAGCCCCTTTCTTTAAAAAAGGAAGACATCTCCTTTGTCCTAGAATGAAAGGCCTCATCCTGAGAGCAGATGTGGCGGAGGCGGAGGAATTGAGAGAAAGGGATAGCATTTTTGCAGAAGACAGGGTGGGAGGAGGAATAGTCTAGGTAGCTGTGGGAGTTAGTAGGTTTGTAGTAGACGTCAGTGGATATTTGGCTGTCTCCAGAGACAGAAACAGAAAGATCAAGAAATAGACCAGGTGAATTTGAGGGCGGGGTGCAAGTTGGAGGCGAAGTTAATGAAGTCGACTTTGGCTTTCTCCAGATTTGGAACTATGTGGTTTTGCGTAAGTCTTGTAGCTTTAGTTTTTGGTTTGTTGGCTTGTAGAGTTGGTCTCTTGGCTTGGTGTGTCTGGGTAGTCTTGATTCGTCTAGTGGGTTTGGAGCTCCTTTCTGGGAAACGCGCTAAGATGGTAGTGCAATATTAATATGCAGCAGCCTCTCCGGACTCTGGATTGGGAATTACCAAATGTTATGTGGATTTTCTGGTGTAGTCTGTTTTGTCTTGTGCTTTTGTAATATCATTCTGGAGAACGTTGTCTCATTTTTTAACTGCATTGCATTTGTGGTTTCTAAATGACAATAAACTGAAACTGAACTGAACTGAACTGATTTATAAAATAGTCTGTACCTTTCTTCCTTCTACCAAAGTGCATGATCATACACTCCCTTACACTATATTCCATCTTTGCCCATTCTCCTAACCTGAGTCCTTCTGAAGATAACCCTGCTTCCTCAATATTACCTGTCCTTCCACCTATCTTTGTATCATCCACAAATTTGTCATCCAAATCAATGACAGATAACATGAAAATAAGCAGTTGCAACACCTGAAGACTAATCACCAGCAGGGAACCAGAAATGGCCACCTGTATTCCCATTCTTTGCCTCCTGCCTGTCAGCCAATCTTCTATCGATGCTAGTATCTTTCCCATAGTACTAAAGGCTCTTATTTTGTTAAGCAGCCTCATGTGTGGCAACTTGTCGAAAGCTTTTTGAAAATTCAAGTAAACAAAATCCACTGACTCTCCTCTGTCTATCCTGCTTGTTATTTCATCAAAGAATTCCAAAATATTTGTCAGGCAAGATTTTCCCTTCAGGAAATCATGCTGACTTCAGCTTAATTTATCATGTTCTTCCAAATGCTCTGAAACCTCAATCTTAACAACAACTGAATTCAGATTAATCGGCATAGAATTTCCTGTCTTTTTCTTTCCTCCCTTCTTAAAGAGTGAACATAAGGCATTGGAGCAGAATTACGTCTTCCAGCCCATCCAGTCTGCTTCCCCATTCCATTCTGGTTGATATATTATCCCTCTCAACCCCATCCTGCTTATTTTGCCCCGTAACCTTTGACTCCTTTACTGATCAAGAATGTATCAACCTCCGCTTTAAATATATGCAATAACTTGGCCTTGGCAGCTGTCCACAGATTCACTACTCTCTGGCTAAACAAATTTCCCCTAATCTCCGTTCTAAATGGACAACCCTCTATTCTGGGACTGGGCCCTCTGGTCCTAGACTCCCACACTGTAGAAATAGTCCTCACATCCACTCTATCTAGGCATTTAAATATTCAATAGATTTCAATGAGATCTCGGCTCTTCTAAACTTCAACACGTACAAGCTCAGAGCCACCAACTGCTCTTCACACATTTGACATATTCCAGTCCTTTGGAACCATTCCAGAATCTGGTGATTCTTGAAAGATCTGTTCTAATCTCTTCAGCCATCTCTTTCAGAACCCTGACGTGTAGACCTTCTGGTTCAGTTGACTCAGCTACCTTCAGATCTTTTGGCTTCCTAAGCATCTTCTCCTTAGTAATAACAACTACTCTCACTTCTGACCCTGGCACTTCTGAATTTCCGCAGACTGTTGGTGTCTTCCATGGCAATGACTGACACAAAGTATTTATTAACTCTGTCCATCATTTCTTTGTTCCTTGGCTCATTCAAGATTTGGTGGTATTTCTGTGATATGATCTGAGCTTGTATCATCTGTGGAAAGTATTACGAGCAGCAATAATCAAATCCATTAATTAGACAGCGGCTCAGTCAATGGATAGGTATTAAAATGACTCACCCTTCAAGAATCTTACCTTTGTCATGTTTTGACTTTTTTCTCCCATTATTTAACTTATAAGATCTCTTCACTCAGCCTTGGTTGCTGTTTTTCCTACCAAACCAAATGACAATTGGGAAATAATGTTTGAAAGAGCCTATCTTAATTCTTTAATATCTTACAAATATGGCACAGAAATACTGAGGAAATTAAAAGGACATTGAAACATTAATAGATAATCACATAATTATCATTAAAATGAAAGCTCCATTGTCTTCCTCTTAATCTATTTTTAATCCAGTCACCCCTAAATTACACTGCTTCTTGCATATCATCTTGGATTTAAAATACTCACACAAAATGGTGGAGGAACTCAGCAGGTCAGGCAGCATCTATGGAAATGAATAAACTGTGAACGTTTCAGACTTAGACCCCTCTTTGGATCTGACTTGCTGTGTTCCTTCAGCATCTCGTGTGTATTGCTTTGGATTTCCAGCATCTGCAGACTTTCTCGTGTTTAAAATACTCATGCCTGTTTTTAAATCCCTCCTCCTTTTCTCTATTACAAGCACCCAATTTATGCACATTCAATGCATACACCTGGGCATTTGGGAGATTGGCGGGATGGATTTTGGTGTGGGACTGCAGGCATATTATTCCATGTGGGAAGTCAGTTCATGGACACTTTTCTGACTTGCAAACTCTTTTGGGTTAGGAACGAGTTCAGAGGAATGGAATCATGTCACAACCTGAGAAGGGGAGTGGAGCCTGTAACCCTACAAAAATCAGGGATTTCCAAAGCTCCTTCAATTCTGGCCTTGATTTTAGCCCCTCTGCCACTGGCAGCTGAGTCTTATGCCGCAAAGACCCTGAGCCCTAGAATTGTCTCTATGGATTTCTCTTGCCTCTCCTTACTCTTTTAAGAATCTTTCAAATCTATTGCCTGGAATTAGATTTCTGTGGGTGGGAAATCAATACTTGTTTTCTAATGGTCCTGTGAGATGTGCACAATCTTTTTCCCAGAGGTGGGGAATCAAAAACTAGAGGGGACAGATTTAGAGAGGGCCAGAGGGGCAAGTTTTTGGAAAGAGAGTGAAAAGCTTGCTAGCTAGGACCAAGCTGCCAGAAAATTGTTTGAGGCAGATGCAATGTACCTCATCATGGCTTTTCCACATTATTTGTCTATCTGCACTGTACTCTCTTAGTACCTGTAACACTATATTCTGCTTCCTGTTTCTTTTTGACTTTTTGTACCACTTGGATGTTCAAAGTTCAAAGTAAATTTATTAACAAATACATATTTGTCACTATATAATACCTTGAGATTCATTTTCTTGCAGGCACTTACAAGGAGAAAAAACTATATATAACCAAAGACTGACAAACTTCAATGTGCAAAAGAAGGCACACTGTGCAAATATAATATTGAGAACCATGAGTTTAAAAGAGTCCTTGAAAGTGAATTTGTTGATTGTAGAATCAGTTCAGAATATCGTGAATGAAGTTGTCCACACTAGCTCAGCAGCCAGATGATTAAAGTGCAACAATTTTTCCTGAACCTGGTGTGTAGGAACTAAGGGTTTGGTACCTACTACCCGATGGTATAAGCAGAGGTGGGCATGGCCTTGATGGTGGGTGTCTCTGATGATGGACGTTGCTTTTTGCAGCAGTGTTCCATGTAAATATACTCAATGGTAGGGAGGGGGTCGCTTGTGATGGATTGGGCTATATTCACCCTTTTCTGTAACCTATTCCGCTCTTGAACAATTGATGTTTCCAGGCCATGACTCAACCAGTGAGGATATCCTCTACTGTGCATCCGAGAAGTTGTTAAAGATTTTGGTGGCATGCCAAATCTACGCACGTTTTTTGGAAAGTAGAGGTGCTGTTCTGCCTTCTTTGTGTTGGTCCCAGGACAGGAATTTAAAGCTACTGAACTTCGCCTCCATTACCCAAATGAGGGCTAGCTCATGGACTGCCAGGATCTTCCTCCTATAGTCAAAAATCAGATCAGCTCTTTGCTTTTGCTGAAGTTGTGGTGTCACCACACAACCATATTTTCAGTCTCCCTTCTATATGCTGATTCATCACCACCTTTGATTTGGTTAACAGTGGTGTCATCACCAAAGTTAAATGCATCATCGGAGCTGTTCTTACCCACACAATCATTAGTATAAAGTGAGTAGAGCACACAGCTCTGTGGTACACCCGTGCTGATCTGGGTGTAGTGGAGATGTCTTTGCCAATCCATACTAATTGGAGCCTGCCAGTGAGGAAATTGAGGATTAGTTGCACAAGGAGGCCCAGGTCATAGATCTTAGTAATGAATTTCATGTGGATAATAGTAGTGAACATTGAATGTATAACATATGGAATGATCTCTCTGGATGGCATTCAATCAAAGGCTTTTCATTGTATTTTGGTTCATGTAACACTAATAAACTAACTACCATTTACCAATCACAAAAGGAAATTTAGAAGACATTTGGACAAGCACACAGACAGGAAAGATTTAAAGAAATATGGGCCAAGCACATGCGAATAAGATTGGCACAGATGGGTACCTTTGTTGGCATGGGCATGTGAGGTCGAAGGATCTGTTTCTGCAGTGTATTACTTTATGAAACATTGTGAGATGTTTCTTTGTGTTTTCAAGCTAAGGATTGTGAAATTTTCTGACAATATTGATTTCATTCACATATTTATTGTAATAGCTACAATTGGACAAGTGTGGAAGATAAATAATGATTTTGTAAAATACCCAGATTTCACTGACATAGACTAACAATGCACTACATTAAAAGGGACAGCCAATGAGTTCTGTAGCTTCAGAAAAATATCTCATTCCCTAAGTTTTATGTTTATACTGCAGAGGGCTGTTTTCCACAGAGTAAAAAGATTGAATTGAAACCCAACAGAATAGACTAGGTGATGATTGCAGATGAATAAAGGAAATTTGTTCCCTTCAGCAAAGGTTACAAGGACAGGGGGTGCATATATTAAAAATTCTGGTTGAAAAGTGCAAAGGTAATTTTGAGGAACAAGTTTTTCATGTGCAGGGCAGTGATAACCTAGCCTCCATCACTACTTGTAGAGCTGGTGGGGACAGAATCAATCAGGGTTCTCAAAAGAGAAATGGAAAGATTGTTGAGAGAGAATAATTTGTAAGGTGTGGGACTGATGGGATTGTTGAATTAGCAGCCAAAATAAGCTCAGTGGGCCAAATAGTCTATTTCTGTGCAATCACATTTCTCTAATTCAAGTGGATATGAGAGAATGGCATGACTGTTAGTTTAACTTGCAACCTGATCCCCACACACATGAAGCTTTCAGTAAGGGCATCAGCAACATCATTGCAAAGTTTCTACACATAATTAGTGAGATTTGTGACTTTGACTTTTGGACTCCAATTGCGAGTGTGCATGTGACCAAATGAATGACCCACAGAAATTACTGATGTATTAATACACTGAACCACTGGAAGAGCTGTCACCAAATTATCAGCTGATCGGAATCAAAATCAGGATTAAAATCACTGGCATATATTGTGAAATTTGTTGTTAGAAATCTAATGGCAGAGGAGAAGAAGATCTTCCTAAATCATTGAGTATGTGCCTTCGGATTCCTGTACTTCCTCCCTGATGGTAGCAGTGAGAAGGGGTCATGCCCTGGATGAACGGATGGATCTTTAATGGTGGATGCTGCCTTTTTGAGGCATCACTCAGAGAAGATGTCCTGGATGCTGGGGAGGCTAGTGCACATGATGGAGCTGACAGAGTTTACAACTTTCTGCAACTTATTTCAATCTTGTGCAGTGGCCTGTTGTCCCCATACCAGACAGTGATGCAGCCAGTTAGAATACTCTCCACAGCACATTTGCAGAAACTTGTGAGTTTGTAGAAATTACAGCCGGGGAAGAATCACGTAGTGTAGCATGTACATCTTTGGTCAGATTATGGAAACAAACTAATGCACATGGAGATATACAAACAACAAAAGCAGAGATTACATATATCCATTATGAAATGGGAAGTGAGAGAAAGAAAGAGAGCAAGTCTAAGAGAGCTCGTGTTTTCCAACCCAGTCCATATGAAGGGTCTCAACCAGAAATTTTAACTGTATATTTCTCTCCACAGAAGTTGCCTGATACACTCTCTTCCAATGTTTTGTGTGTTGCTCCAGATTCCAGCAACTGCAGTCACTTGTAGCTCCAAAGCATTTTCATTGGTTATTCATTTTTTTAGGATGTGGACGTCTCTGCCAATGCCCATGAGAAGAGGGAGTTGACCTACTGCTTGAAGCTTGTGAAGTGGTTTTCACGGTGCCGTTGGGTGGGGGAGATCTAGGATTTAGATCTAGTGATGATAAAGGAATGGGTAATTCCCTCCAGGTCAGCACCGTGAGTATCCTGTAAGGGAAACTGCAAGCGCTGGTGTCCTGTTTGCTGCTGCCTTCACCTTCCCCAGTGCTAGAGGATTTGGAAGAATCAGAATCAGGTTTATTATCAGTGGCATGTGACATGAAATTTATTAACTTAGTAACAGCAGTTCAATGTAATACATAATATAGAAGAAAAATAAATAAATAAATCATATTCAGCATACTTCGATATACTTTATACAGTATATGTATATTGAATACATTAAAAATCATGCAAATACATAAGTACTACATATTTAAAAAAATGAGGTAGTGTCATAGGGTTCAATGTCCATTTATGAATGGGATGGCGGAGGGAAAGCAGCTGTTCCAGAATCACTAAGTGTGTGCCTTCAGGCTTCTGTACCTCCTACATGATGTTCACAGTGAGGAAAAGGTATGCCCTGGGTGCTGGAGGTCCTTAATAATGGACGCTGCCTTTCTGAGACACCACTCCTTGAAGGTGTCCTGGGTATATTGTAGGCTGGTACCCAAGATGGAGCTAACTAGATTTACAACCCTCTGCAGCTGCTTTCGGTCCTGTGCAGTAGCCCCTCCATACCAGACAGTTATGCAGCCTGTCAGAATGCTCTCCAAGGTATATTTATAGAAATTATTGAGTGTATTTGTCAACATACCAAATCTCTTTAAGCTCCTAATGAAGTACAGCCACTGTCTTGCCTTCTTTATAACTGCATCGATACGTTGGGACCAGGCTAGATCCTCAGAGATCTTGACACCCAGGAACTTGAAATTGCTCATTCTCTCTGCTTCTGATCCCTCTATGAGGATTGGTATGTGTTCCTTTGACTTACTCTTCTGGAAGTCCACAATCAGATTTTTTGTCTTATTGATGTTGAGTGCCAGGTTGTTGCTGTGGCACCATTCCACTGGTTGGCATATCTCACTCCTGTACACCCTCTCATCACCACCTGGGATATAATTGCAGTTCCATTGGTGAGTAACCTCAGTGTAGATAGTACAGAGTACAGTCCTTGTGCACTGGTGTTGGGAGGAATGGATGTTTATGGTGACTAATGGGACACCAATGAGGGAATTGAAAGGACAGATAACTCCAGCATAAGAGACAATGAGAGATAGAGCAAGAGACAGAGAAACAGTTTGTTTGGCCAGCAAAGTCCACACCTACCATCATGAACTCCTTTACATGAATCCAACATTAGCAAGTTGATTGAGGATTAACCGATCAGAAAGGATGGATGACGGGAGTTGAGTATAGATACCACTGGACCAGACATGCCTAGGCATCATCCCTGATGAAGATGGTGGAATTTGTCATCGAAAATTAGTTAAATCTAGTACCTGAATCCCGCTGGAAGTTCAAGAAGAGTTAATGCATCGTATACTAGAAAGCACTAGAACCATTTTAATATATTTTTTCTTTTCATAATCCAAGTGGGTGGCATAGTATGTTAGTGGTTAACACAATGCTTCTTAGCACCAGCTGTAAGATCAGGTTCAATTCCTGCTGTGTCTGTTATGAGTCTGTATGTTCTCCCTTGTGAATGCATGGGATTCTTCTGGGTGCTGTGGTTTCCACGTACAATCCAAAGATGTATAGGGTAGTGCTAGTAAGCTATGGACATCCTATATTGACACTGGAAGCATGTCAACACTTGCAGGCTGCCAGTACAATCCCTGCTGATTTGATTTAACACAAAAGAGGTATGCTTCTATGTACATATGATAAATAAAGCTAATCTTAAAAAAATATTGCAATCAACTGCCATCGGATTCTACCAATCATCTACAAACTCAGAGTAAGTTACAATGGCCACACAAGGGTTGGAAAATAGCAGTTGGAAAATAGAACTGTCCTCACTGGGTGTCTGGACACAGCTATTCAGTGAGCTAAACAACTCCTCAAAAATCAGCCAAGATTAAAGCTTTCCTTCAGGTGAAACTGCAGAGAGTTAAGTAAAATACGGATTAAATTCTGTAGAAAATCATTTATGCCTGAATATACTAATGCTGTTGACTATTTCCACAACAGGTGTTAATCAAGACAGTGCACACACATAGTACTCATACAAGAGTAAACTCGTGACACAAATATAAACAAACATTATACTTTCTTCAAATATATCTACTAAATATTTACTAATATTATTACAAACTTATGACTCATCATTTCAAGGCCAATTTAGGAGTGGATGGAGTTGAATGTTTTTCCACTGTGTGTTTTAATACAGAACTAAAAACTACCCACACAGGAAGTGATGTAAGAAAAACAACTTACATATAGAAAGTGATTTCATACAAAATGAACCCGGCTTCTTGATGCACCATCAATAACTCTAGGAGACTGGAAGTGTACGATAGGCTTTCATTAACAGCGAAAAGGAAGTACGACATGTCGAAGACTGAGGGAGGAGCTGTGCCCTAATCGCCTTTATATAGGAGTCTGTGGGAGGAGCCACAGGAGCAGTCAGCAGAGGGGCGTGTCCAGACAGGTATACATTGTTTACCACACTTCTATAGGCCAGAACAATGCTGGAGGAACTCAGCAGGTCAGGCGGCATCTATGGAGAGATACAGACAGTCAACATTTCAGGTCGAGAGTAACAGTCAGTCGACGTTTCAGGTCGAGACTCTTTGCCTGGACTGGCCAGTGCATTACAGTGGCCAGTTAGCCTGCCAATGAGTTTGGGACGTGAGGGGAAGCTGAAGCACCCACAGGGAACCTATGAGGTCACAGAAAGAATGTGATCTCCACACAGATATCATGATTGAACCTG